>NW_026970141.1:237196-441281 GCF_028390025.1 Pseudophryne corroboree | reverse complement strand
AATACTGCTGAGGAGCTACATCTGGAAGAGCCCCTGGGAGGGAGAGTGCCACATGCCCCATCCTGCGCGGCAGACTCTGCAGGCCTGCACATGGGAAGGGAGGTCTCTGGCCACACGTACTCACCCTTCTGCTGAAGCCCCGCTGCTGTCCCCATCAGCGCTCTCCAGCGGGGAGCGGGGCCAGGATGAACCTCAACCTGTGAGAACTATCTTCATGATCAAGAGATCTCATATGCAAGATAAGTATGTGTTGGGATAGGGCTGGGGAGGGTGGCTGCTCGGGCACACCCCCGTCAAGTTAAGGAGATTTAACTGAGGAAGCACAAGGGAACTCTCGTCTGGGGACAACAACTGCAGGGAGACCACATCTTTTCAGATGAACATGGGAGGGCGGAAGGCTGCCTAATACTGAAGCACCCTCAGACATTAAACCATATGCAACAACTATTGCAAGCATTCCAGGGGGAAGGTCTGCAGCAGACGGATTTGCATACGGTGATGTCATCCAAGCAGTGGGCCAAAGTTGGCTGGAACCCTCATCTGTATATGAAAAGAGAAAAGGGGCATGCAGGGCATGGCGGCCTTTTGCGGCGCTTGGATAACCCCAAGTTTGCATTAAACACCCCCACCCTCCTTCGGTGTGGGGCTCATGTTGGCCATGCCCAAGCCCCTGAAGCATTCAAGCTGATTTCTTGCAGCAGCTGGGCACTGTAACAGCTTCAGAGCTGCTCTACAAGACAAGTAAAAGGGTGTGGGCCCTGCAGCACCACCTGTAGTTTGCATACACACATATATAGGACAGCATCTCTTATATGCCCCAGGGTCAATAAAATAGTATCCTTGTCTAGGCTATCCATCCCCTCAGATAAGGTATTTGTCCATGCCGCTACAGCACTACACACCCAGGCCGACGCAATTGCCGGTCTGAGTAAGGTACCTGAATGTGTATAAATGGACTTCAGGGTAATCTCCTGTTTGCGGTCAGCACACTCTTTGAGGGTAGCCGTATCCTGGGACGGGAGGGCTACCTTCTTGGATAAGCGTGTTAATGCTTTGTCCACCCTAGGGGAGGATTCCCATCGTAACCTATCCGTTGATGGGAAAGGATACGCCATAAGAATCCTTTTGGAAATCTGCAGTCTTTTATCTGGAGATTCCCAAGCTTTTTCACATAACTCGTTCAGCTCGTGTGAGGGGGGAAAGGTTACCTCAGGCTTCTTTCCCTTGTACATATGTACCCTCTTGTCAGCGACAGGGGGTTCCTCTGTGATGTGCAAAACATCTTTTATTGCCATAATCATAAATCGAATGGATTTTGCCAATTTTGGCTGTAACTTTGCATCATCGTAATCGACACTGGAGTCAGAATCCGTGTCGGTATCTGTGTCAACAATCTGGGATAGTGGGCGCTTATGAGACCCTGACAGTCCCTGCAACATAGGATCAGGCATGGGTTGAAACCCTGACTGTCCCAAAGCTTCTGCCTTGTCTAATCTTTTGTGCAATGAGTTTACACTAGCATTTAAAACATTCCACATATCCATCCAATCAGCTGTCGGCGGAGACACCACATTCATTTGCTCCCGCTCCTCTCTAATATAGCCTTCTTCCTCAGACATGTCGACACACGTGTACCGACACACTTCACACACAGGGAATGCTTTTTCTGAAGACAGTTTCCCCACAAGGCCCTTTGGAGAGACAGAGAGAGAGTATTCCAGCACACCCCCCAGCGCTATATAACCCAGGAATAAAACAGTAACTTAATGTTTGCCCAGTAGTGCTGCTGTATGTAATTTGCGAATTATGTGCCCCCCCCCCCCCCTCTTTTCAACCCTCTTGTCTAACGTGGTATAAGCAGGGTAGAGTCCGGGGAGCTTCCTCTCAGCGGTGCTGTGGAGAAAAAATGGCGCTTGTGAGTGCTGAGGGAGAAGCCCCGCCCCCTCGGAGGCGGGCTTCTGTCCCGCTTAAACTGTAAAATTGGTGGGGGTTTATACATATATAAAGTGCCCAGCTGTATATATGTTATATTTTTGCGAAAGAGGTTTATATTGCTGCCCAGGGCGCCCCCCCTGCGCCCTGCACCCTTACAGTGACCGGAGTATGTGAGGTGTATGGGAGCAAAGGCGCACAGCTGCAGTGCTGTGCGTTACCTCAGTGAAGATCATGAAGTCTTCTGCCGCCTCTGAAGTCTTCTTTTCTTCTCATACTCACCCGGCTTCTATCTTCCGGCTCTGCGAGGGGGACGGCGGCGCGGCTCTGGGACGGACGGCGAGGGTGAGATCCTGCGTACCAATCCCACTGGAGCTAATGGTGTCCAGTAGCCTAAGAAGCAGGACCTTGCAACTCAGAGAGTAGGGCTGCTTCTCTCCCCTCAGTCCCTCGATGAGGGAGTCTGTTGCCAGCAGTGCTCCCTGAAAATTAAAAACCTAACAAAATACTTTCTGTCAGAAAGCTCAGGAGAGCTCCTGAAAAGCACCCAGTCTCCACTGGGTACAGTATCAAACTGAGGTCTGGAGGAGGGGCATAGAGGGAGGAGCCAGTGCACACCCAGAACTAAAGTCTTTCTTAAAGTGCCCATGTCTCCTGCGGAGCCCGTCTATCCCCATGGTCCTTACGGAGTCCCCAGCATCCTCTAGGACGTTAGAGAAAATAGGATTTTAATACCTACCGGTAAATCCTTTTCTCTTAGTCCGTAGAGGATGCTGGGCACCGGTCCCAGTGCGTACTGTGTCTGCAGTTATTAAATGGCCCTTAACTCCAGAACATTTATGTGGAGATGAAAACATCCAAGGAAGACTTGACCATCTTCCTTGGATGTTTTCCCCCTGTGTGACTGCTCTCCAGCCTCAGAGGGTTGCATCCGTGGTCCCTAGGATCCCGTCCTGGATCCCGAACCATCGCCCCTCTAGGTGGTGAGAACTGTGCAGCCACCAATGGAGTGAGATTCTGGTCTTGGAAGACAGGATTATCCTCCGGTGCATGTGTAGGTGGGATCCGGACCACTTGTCCAACAGGTCCCACTGGAACACTCTGGCATGGAACCTGCCAAACTGAATGGCCTCGTAGGCCGCAACCATCTTCCCCAGCAACTGAATGCATTGATGGATTAACACTCTTGCTGGTTTCAGAATTTGTTTGACCAGACTCTGGATCTCCAGAGCCTTTCCACTAGAAGAAAACCTCTTCTGTGTCCAGTATCACTCCCAAAAACAACAACCGCGTCATTGGGACCAACTGCGATTTTGGCAAGTTTAGGAGCCAACCATGTTGTTGAAGAACTGTCAGGGAGAGTAGATGTTTTGCACCAACTGGTCCCTGGATCTCGCCTTTATCAGGAGATCATCCAAGTACGGGATAATTGTGACTCCTTGCTTGCGAAGGAGAACCATCATTTCCGCCATCACCCTGGTGAAAATCCTCGGAGCCGTGGATAGACCAAACGGCAACGTCTGAAATTGGTAATGACAATCCTGAATTGCAAACCTCAGGTAGCTTGATGCAGTGGCTAAATGGGAACATATAAGTAGGCATCCTTTATGTCTACCAAAACCATGAAATCTCCTTTATCCCCCGGACTGGAGATCACTACCCTGAGAGATTCCATCTTGAAATTGAATTTCTTTAGGTAGAAATTAAGGGATTTCAGATTTAAGATTGGTCTGACTGAGCCGTCCGGCTTCGGGACCACGAAGAGGCTTGAATAAAAACCTTCTCCCTGCTGACTAAGGCTGATTTGAACAATCGGTGAGGGGGAACGTCTTGAAACCCCAGTTTGTACCTTTGGGACACTATTTGTAAAGCCCACGAGTCCAGGTCCGAATGAATCCAGAACTGACTGAAGAGTTTTAGACGTGCCCCCCACTGGTGCGGGCTCCTGCAAGAGAGCCCCAGCGTCATGCAGTGGATTTGGCAAAAGCAGAGGACGATCTCTGCTCCTGCGATCTTGAAGAGGCTACAGACCTCTTCCCTCTTTTCCTTCCTCTACCTGCAAAGAAAGGGGAATCTTAACTTCTTGCATATCTATTGGGCCGAAATGACTGCGTCAGATAATGATGCGTCTTCATCCGTTGAGAGGGAACATAGGGCAAGAAGGATGACTTACCTGCGGGAGCTGCCGAGATCAAATTAACTAGGCCGTCGCCAAACAAGGCTTCACCTTCATAGGGAAGAGACTCCCTTTCTTCTTGGAGTCAGCATCAGCATTCCCTTGGTGAATCCACAATGCCCTCCTATCCGAGACTGCCATGAAATTGGCCCGTGAGCACTTGTGCCCGGTGTAGGATTTTTAAATATGTGTAGTTTACTGTATGCAAAGGTTTAAAACCTTTTAGGAACTGAGATCTAAGGTGTATTACATGTAGTTTAAAAAAAAAAAAAAAAAGGTTTATTTTATGGCAGTAGTTTCCAAACTGGGGTTCTTGCACTGGTAGCATAGTTTGGTGGTCCAGGACCAATTAAAATTATTTATACTTTATTAAATTGGCAAAACCATTCCCTCACAACATAACTGAACCTGAGGATGACATGTGTCAAAGTCAGAAAAATATCTCTATGCACGTTGCCATATTTGCACCGCACACTGGTCCGCGCTGCGCATGCGTACGCTCTCCCGTGAAGGCGCATACCCGCAATAGCGTGCACCCGCGGGCGCACGGTATGCGTATTTACGGTAGAGTTTATGTAGTCGTAGCGTGCGACTCATTCGTTACACATTTTCATAATTAATGTAGTTTATAGATCATGATCCCTTTAATGGTTTCTGAAAGTTTAGTTAACATAAAACGTCCCTGAACGGAGGAATCCCTCTTTGTATGGTACGAAGGGTCTAACAGGAATCATATAGCAGTGTTTGGTACCCATCGGAAGAGTATTTAATTAACAATATTCCGGTGTTGGTTTGGAGCGTATTAATCGCTCGTGCGGATAGTTATGGACATAAGAAGTTTATGTCCATTTCTATTATTTACTCATACTCAGGTATGCGGCGGGAAACCCAGTTTCCCACCCACCTGAGCTGTTGGAAATCGTCACAGCCCACCTGTATGAATCAACCTATGACCTTTTGTTATGATGCGAAGCCGAATTCCTGTGTCCAATGGATGACAAGATTGTAGGGACCATTGGATTGCATTGTGTGTGGGGCATAAATAGGCAGGCCGACCACATCCAGCTCTCACTCTTCAACGGTTCTCATTGCTGAAAATCGGGTGCTGGATGTCCAGGCGCATGCGATCGTTACCCTTTGTGCGTAAGTTTTCTCTCCGTAATCATTGTCTTACTGTGAGCCAATTTCTCTCATCTCTCTCTCCATCTCTCTCTCTCTCTCCTTTCTCTTTTCCCTCATATCTCCCCTAGACTAGTATTGAATTGTATTAGATAGTATTGTATTTTGGTTAGGAAGTATCTGTTATATTGTAGTGTATCATTTGTACTGTTATCCCCTTTTACAAGTATATTAGATATAATACAGTTAATAGGCTTTGGACCCTAAACCAGTATCTGTGTATTTCCTATAGTGTTAAGTGTTCACTTGAGCGTCGGTGACGCTCAAGCAGCTTTGTAGTTAGTCAGGTTACACAAGGTTGCACTTACACCCTGTATTCACATTAAGGTATTCAGTGTATTTCATTGGTATTACGTTTAGACATAAAGGTATAGCGTTGTGAGCGTCTGCGCCGCTGGTGATCTTCTCGTGGTCTCGAGCGTCCGCTACGCCATAGCGAATCGTTACTCTAGTCATAGCCATTAACGTGTTGTCCTGTGATCTCTGGGCCGTGAGCGAACGTGACGCTTGAGCGTCTCGCCTACGGCTGAGCGATCTTTACGCAACTAGCGTACCCTTACGGTACTTCTTAAGTAAACAGCGTACAGTGTTCTTAGACTTCATAAAAGGTTGTTTATACGACAAAGGAATTTAGCATTGTCAATTGGGCGCTCGTCCTATCCTTCTCATATCTGCACTAGGTAGATCAGCAGACATTATCCCCCAGCAAAGGGTGGGAGGTTGTCTCCCAGTGCTGACGGGATAAGCGTCTGCTTCGCTTAGATAAAGAGTGCTGAAGGAATCCGGGAACCGGAAGTAAGAACAAAACGCTTGTGTCTTTTAAAACTTTTATTTCTCTTCTGTCTTGCGTATACACGCACGCATACATATATCTGCATTTCTTTTTCAAATTTCGTATATCACTATTCCTGTTGCCAATTTTTATAGTTGATAGAAAGTGCTAAAAGAGATTTGCTGTTATTTCATAGTAGAGGTAATAGTTAAAGTATAGACCAACACACGGCTTGTCTGGGAGACAAGGCAGTCAGTGTGGTGTGCGGTAGATGATCAGGGATCATTTACATTGATAAAAGTAGAAATTGTGTTACGGTGGATCTTTGTTTTGCGTACACGTGTCCCTAACAAAAGACTTGCGTACGCAATCCAAAGGCAGACGCACGCAGCGTACATTACGCAACGTAGCGTCCGGTTACGCCCACGTAGCTCAAAGTCACGAAAAAGGTGAATTAGCGCAAAGCGATAGTTAGCGCAAAGGCGATAAGTAACGCGACGCGGTAAATAACGCAAATCTATTTTTGGAAAAACTGAAATTTAGTTTAACAGATCCTGCTCCTAATTGGTAACACCGCTGGGCTGAAGAAAAATTTCTGCGCAGAAATAGGAGTGGAAGCAAAAGTGTACATGTGTTGAGTGAGTGTGTTTTTGTATACAAGTTATACAACTTAGAGGTTGAACCAATAGAAATCTGGTAGGACACACGTGTAAGTGACATATACGGTGGCTAAGGAGGCATCCTTGGTTGAATAATATTTGAGCAAGTAGAGTATAGCGGACTACAAGGTAACAAGACCAGGAGGTCACAAGGTAACAAGACCAGGAGGTCACAAGGTAACAAGACCAGGAGGTCATAAGGTACAAGTAGGTCCGCTATATAAACATACAAGAGGCACAACCCCGGGGGTTGGTGCAGAACCCATATAGGCCATAAGCTCTTGCTGAAGGAATCGCGGCCGGAAACATCGATTCCACTGATCTCTCAGTACATAACAGGTAGTGCTTATGTACTGAACGATTGTACCGCACGTAATTGTGTGCAGTAGTTAGTAATCTGACCTAATACCATTAGAGTAAAGTGGTCACAAACGCTATTTGTACATTCTGACGTGATTTGTGTAATTTTTTATTTTTAAGGGAAGTTCGCTGGTCACTCAGGAACTATCTAACAACCCCACCTTTACTGGAAAGAGTAAGTGTCCTGCGGGTAACCCTCATATGTTCCAGTAAACCGAAGGTTCTTTTGGTAGGGCCCTGTATCGAGTACGCCAGCACCACGTCGGTGTGATCAGGTCGTATTGGTCGAGGTGGGCGAGTGAGTGGGGTACTCGGTAAACCGCCACCGCCGGCCTATTCTGAATAATTTGGTTTGCTGTAAGGGTTCGCTGAAGACCGTGATATAAAGATCAAAGGAGTAGTAAGCAACACCTGCAGATTATGGGGGCCAATTGTTCAGGTAGGGGGCGATCAACCTCGGTTCGGGTTGATTCAGAGAACCGACCAGTCGGGTCGGCAAGATACATCATGTGTGAAAAATACGGAAGTCACACAGAGGTTTTATGTGATGAATGGGAGAGAATGACTGTACAAGACAGGGACAAATTCCCAAGAATAGGTAGCTTCAGTCCAGAAGTGTTACAAAATTTAAGGAGGAGGATATGTCTCATAAAATCAACATAGAGACGAATTCAGCATCATGATTATTTACAGTTATGGCACCAGGAAGGTGAGATACAGAGAGGTTTGGCTCTGGCGGCGGGATCTGGGGCAGTAAGGAAACTGATAGCCACAGCCCCGCCACCACCATATATAGCAGGAGAGAAGTTGATTGCGGAGAGAAACGCACTGGGTTGTAAAACACAAACACTTAGTAACCCTGTAAATGTAAATGATGGTAACCAAGTAACTCATGCAATTATTAACCCGTGCAAGTTGTACCCTGTTTTGAACTTTCCTCAGGAATGTGATCAAGAAGACGATTCAGCAACAATTTCAGCTCTCTCTCTTGCGGCCACCATAGCAGAGACCACAGTAGGCACAGCAACACCCACGAGATTAGCGAAAGCCCCTAGCGGAGGGATAGGTGAGGTCGTGTCAACGGGTAAGTACGGCACCATGCACTACACTGAAACAATTGTACCACAAGTTGTAGAATCAACGCAGGATGAGGCTGTTAGAATTGCTCCTGTAAGGGTAATAGCAGTTCCCAATGGAAAAACAGATGTGTCTGGAGCCACTCCCATAAGGAACATTGCCATGTACACTCCATTTTCCCGAATGGAATTAAGAACAATAGTGTCCGAATTTCCTGACCCCAGGAAAGACTTAGTTGCTAGCCAAAAATACATCAGGGATCTAGGTAACACTGTAGAACCCAACAACAAGGATTGGCAGATACTGCTGAGAGCTTGTTTACCTTCCAATGTCGACTCAGTTCAATTCTTAGCTGATTGTGGACTAGATAAAGATGTACCGCTTACAGACGTGTACAACAAGGATAATGTAAAAAGGATAAATTTACAGCTAAAGGAGTATTTCCCAGCCGTTGTTAAATGGAACAAGATATTCTCCATTAGACAAAAAGAGTCCGAAACGGCAGTAGAATATTTTCACCGGGCACTATTAGAAATGGCAAAGTACACTGGTATAGAAGACATTAAGACCAACCCAAACCACCGAGAAGTAGCAGTATCCGTACTGATGGATGGTTTAAAGGAAACATTAAAGACTAGGGTCCAGACCACGCAACCATGTTGGCGAGGTCTGTCAGTGTCCACATTGAGAGAGGCTGCTATTGATCACGACAGAAACATCACTAGGCACAGGGAGTCACAAAGTGATAAGTTGATGTCAGTAAGTATACAGGCGCTGACCACAAGGCAGCCTGCGTATGTACCACCGAATCCTGTGGGTAAGGCAAGTGTAATAACATGTTTTTCTTGTAACAGACAGGGACACTATGCACGAGACTGTAGAACAAAGAGTGTACAAAGATCTTTTCAACCCCCTAGACAACGACATGACACACGACATTGGGAGCAGGGTCCACAGAGGCGGAGTTTTGAGCCACATACAGGGGAAACAAAAAGATATCCCCCGAACAGAGACTGGCATGCCTCTGATAGTTCCCAACTAACTCCCTCACAAGTAGTTGCTGCCAGCGGGATTCAGGGAGGTCAGCATACCCAATAGGGGTGTGGCCATACCTGTAATCTGCAGCCAGTTAAATTGATTGCCAGTCTTGGAAGTGAACCAGAGATTGCAATCAATGTAGCTGGTAAAACTTTAAACTTTCTTGTAGACACAGGGGCGGCCAAGTCAGTGATAAATTCGACAGTGGGCATGAGAACCACTGGTAGGACAGTTCCAGCCATGGGAGTAACAGGAGTAGTCCAGCACTACCCTGTTAGCAAACCAGCCGAGATTACAATAGGGCCTTTGCATACCAAGCATTCCTTTTTGCTGGCTGCATCGGCACCAACCAATCTCCTGGGTAGAGACCTACTATGTAAAATGGGGTGCGTCATTTATTGTACTCCTGAAGGTGTATTCTTGGACATTCCTGAGAATCACGCTCAGGAAGTGCGAGACATGTTAGACTCTCCATCAAAATTAATGTCACATACCATTATGACAAATAGGAATCCATCCCAAGTAGAAGAGATGACATCGCAGATACCAGAGTCACTTTGGACAAAAGATGGACAGGACACTGGATTAATGGCAAACGTAGCTCCAGTAGTTGTACAAGTAAAAGATGGTAGGATAGCTCCAAAAATCCCACAGTATCCTCTGAAGCCAGAGGTGGAGTTAGGAGTTTTCCCAGTAATAGAGCGCTTGCTACAACAGGGCATTCTAGTAAGAACGTCCAGCACAGCAAATAGTCCCATCTTCCCTGTTAAAAAGAGTGGGGGGAGGGGTTACAGGCTAGTGCAGGATCTAAGGGGGATTAACAAAATAGTGGAGAGTCAGTTCCCCGTAGTGCCTAATCCAGCTGTCATCCTAATGCAAATTCCTCCCACTGCCAAATTTTTCACTGTTATTGACCTCTGCTCCGCATTCTTTTCGGTACCTCTGCACCCTGACAGCCAATATCTATTTGCATTCACATACAGAGGAGTCCAATACACGTGGACTCGGTTACCCCAAGGTTTCATAGATAGTCCAAGTATATTTTCTCAGGCTTTGCATGATTGTTTACAGTCTTTCCAACCGGAGAGTGGATCAGTGTTGATACAGTACGTGGATGATCTACTACTGTGTTCTGATTCATTGGAGGCATCTCTGAAGGATACGAAACAGCTCCTGTTTCATCTTTCAGACACAGGACATAAGGTTTCCAAAGACAAGTTGCAATTATGCCAAACTAAGGTAAAATATTTGGGACACTGTCTAACACAAGGACTGAGACACCTGACCGCTGATAGAATCCAAGCCATTAGAGACATGACACTGCCACAAACCAAGCAACAGATCAGGACGTTTTTAGGAATGTGTGGGTATTGCCGTAATTGGATCCCAGGGTTTTCCATATTGGCGTTACCTTTGCAGGAAATGGTCTCCTCAAACAAACCTGATCGGATTTCGCATACAGACGAATCCGAAACAGCATTTGAGAGACTTAAACAGTGCCTAACGCAGGCGCCAGCACTAGGTATGCCAGATTATGGGAAACCCTTTGAACTATACGGAACAGAAAGTGCTGGGTGCGCAGCAGGTGTACTAACCCAAAAACACGGTGACGCCAGCAGGCCAGTCGCATACTACAGCGCTCAGCTAGACACAGTAGCGCGATCCCTCCCCACATGCTTGCGTAGCGTTGCGGCGATAGCATTGCTAGTGACAAAAAGCGAAGATGTCGTGCTAGGCCACAACCTCACAATCCATACACCGCATGCGGTATCTGCCTTATTGAATTCTGCCCAAACCAGACACGTCTCATCTGCAAGGTTTACAAGATGGGAATTGGCATTAATGGCCCCAGTAAACATCACCATAAGGAGATGCAGCGCATTAAATCCTGCAACATTTCTCCCAGGTGTGCCTGGTCAGACACAAAGGGTGGAAGGTGAGAGTGATGGGGAAGGAGGATTTAATGCAAAGGAAGATACACATGATTGTATGGAATATTTGACCCAAAATTTTACCGCAAGGCCTGACATCAGTGACAATCCACTGGAAGATGCAGAACTCACGTTCTACACTGACGGTAGTTGTCATAGACAGTCAGACTCGGGAGACTTGTGTACTGGATACGCAGTCGTAGATGACCAAGACACCATAGAAGCGGAACCGCTAGGCCCACCTCACTCAGCCCAAGTTGCTGAACTGGTCGCCCTAACCAGAGCATGTGAATTGGCTAAGGGTAAGTCAGCCAATATCTACACCGATTCTAGATACGCCTTCGGGGTAGTACACGATTTCGGAGCCCTATGGCGCCTCAGAAATTTCATGACGGCAGCTGGTACACCGATAGCGCATGCAGCTTATATAAAAAGGCTTCTAACAGCGATACAGGAACCCGACAGAGTGGCTGTTATCAAATGTAAAGCACATACATATAGCCAAGACCCAGTATCCCTTGGTAACAGCCGAGCAGACGAAGCCGCAAAGCTTGCAGCTGCTACCCCCATACAGACAGACACCACACAACTGATGGTATTTAATACCATCAACACACAGAAGTTGTGTGAGATGCAGAATTTGTGTTCCACACAGGAAAGAGCAGTCTGGAAGGCAAAGGGATATGGCCAGGAGTCCTCAGGGCTCTGGACGGATGGACATGGTAAACCAGTGGCCCCCAGGGCATACCTTCCATGTCTGGCTGAAGCAGCTCACGGGCTGACTCATTTAGGCAGGGAGGGGATGTGCAAATTGGTAAGAGCATACTGGTGCGCCCCAGGATTCTCCTCTCATGCGGGTAAAAGAGCAATGTCATGCCTTACCTGTCTGAGAAAGAATATTGGAAAAGCAATACCTACAGAACCATCCCATATCCCACCTGCCGGCGGCCCTTTCCAGGTAATACAAATTGACTTCATTCAATTACCCCCATGTCGAAATTTGAAATATGTACTTGTTTGTATAGATGTTTTCTCGAATTGGGTCGAAGCATTTCCAGCAGCTACAAATACCGCTATGTTTACAGCTAAGAAAATTGTGCAGGAATTTGTATGTAGATATGGTATCCCTAGAATCATTGAAAGTGATAGGGGTACCCATTTTACAGGTGATGTCTTTCAAGGAATGTGTAAGTTGATGGGAATTGATAGCAAGCTGCACACTCCGTACCGTCCACAGGCGAGTGCGAAGGTCGAAAGAGTGAACAGCACTATTAAAAATAAATTGAGTAAAGTGATGGCAGAGACAGGATTGACGTGGCCAGAAGCTTTACCCATTGTTTTGTATAGCATCAGAACCACTCCCAGGTCCCCTCTTAATCTGTCTCCTTTTGAAATTCTGTTTGGTCGACAACCGCATGTCATGATTAACCCTCAGGATGATTTGAAATGTAACAATGAAGTAACTGTAAAATACTTGATTAACATGAGTAAGCAGTTGAGGAATCAAAATGATAATCTGAAGTTGGTGATTCCTGATTTACCAGATAGTAATTGTCATGACATTGAACCTGGGGATTATGTAATGATACGAAATTTTCTACGCTCAGGTTGTCTTATTGATAGATGGGAAGGACCATACCAGGTCTTATTGACTAGCACCACAGCATTGAAGGTTGCTGAGAGAGAGACTTGGGTCCATTCATCCCACTGCAAGAAGGTTGCTGACCCAGAAAAGTCCCGTGATAAGGAACAGATGGTAGAGGTTGTATCACTGGAGTGTCTGTTCCAGGAGGACTGAGGCGGCACCTGAGCCTTGAAGACCGAAAGCAGTTGTTGACCCCCTTCTCCCTTTTATTGTTTTCTCCACTTCCCATCCCCCTCACCCTTAAAAATTTCTTTTTCCCCCTTCTCATTCTTCTCTATTTTCTCCTCAAAGATGGACTTGCCCCAAGAGACTGTGATCCGGATTTTGATGTTAACCATAATGTTGACCAGAGCAGTCTGTTCCGGCGAGAGTACCATAGAGGTCGAGAGAGGTTCTGGAATGGGTTCCGATTATGATGATGGAGGCGCAGTTTTCCAAGATCAACCAAGCCAACAAGCAAAGGCGAGTATCAGAAAACGATCCGATAGAAGAAATTGTGATGGATTGTTAGCTGAAGAAAACTGTATCTGTAAGCTCTGTGACAATTTGATTGAAGATGGATGCATAAAGAAATGCCAATCCAGTTTTAATATCCATATGGACCGGCATCCATTGAGTGACTATTACTCCTTAGTGGGTAACGTATTAAACCAAACAGATTGTTGGGTATGCTCTCAAGTACCTCAGGGTCATAGCAAATCAGGGCTAGTACCATTTCCTTTAACGTTAGGGGAGGTACTTGAGCTAAGTGGTGGGAGACCGGTGGACCGGAGGTTTAACATCTCCAGCCCTCCTAGTTTGAAGCTCCACCAATACCATGTGGATAGGTCCCTCTTATGTTTTAATATCTCCAATCCCCGTAAGCCGGGAAATTGGGAAGTGTCATGGAGCAACCTTACCATGACCTTTTCGCATAGAGCAGATAGAATGCCTACAGATACAGAGCTTGTACGCCACATAGCCAGTAGAGGAAAATCTTTCCGGTATCGATATACCTTAGGAAATAGGATTACTAGAGTTGGAGAGGTATCACCAGGAATACTGTGCACATATCGTACAAACTGATACGTGCATTAAGCAGATGGAAGAATTAGGGTCAGGAGAGTTCACCTGGAAGGTGTGTAACATGGTAATGTCCTTCTCCGTCCCATATGTTCTCCCCGATGATGCATATTTCATATGCGGGAGAAAGGCGTACAAGTGGCTTGCCCCAAACTCTGAAGGATTGTGTTATATTGGAAAAGTATTGCCTGAAGTGATGACTGTTACACATGACAAAATGAAGGACATACACCGTGGTGCCCAAGCTCCTTATACTCACACCCATTACGAGCACCGAGTTAAAAGACAACTGTCAGAAAGGTTAGAGCATCCGGCCTCTGATCTTATCCATGAATCCACCGGGATTCAAGTTCTGGTAGCGTTAGATTTCACTCGCACCGCTCGAGGAGTGATGAATTATAGATACATTTCCGCACTCGCCAATTTGTTAGATAATATCACTGAAATGTATGATGACACATTCAGATACACTGGAAGAGAACTTCAAGCTTATAAAACAGAACTAGTTCAGCATAGGATGGTTCTTAATTATCTTACAGCAGTAACAGGCGGATATTGTGTTACATTGGCAACACAGTACGGCATAAAGTGTTGCACGTATATCACAAATAGCACCGAGGATCCGGTAGAGGTCATAGACCAAAAGATGGACGATATTCTGCAATTAAAGTGGGAATTTCGTCAAAAACACAATCTCACCCTTGCTGCTGTAGGTAATGAGCTGACTGGTTGGGTGTCATGGTTGAACCCGCGAAATTGGTTCTCCGGTTTAGGAGACTGGGCTCAAGGAGTCATAATGGATGTTGGAAAGTTTCTACTATGTATCTTGGGTGTTGTTATATCCATTGGATTGATATTTAGATGCGGGCAGGCTTTAATGAGGTGCAAACAAAGTACAAAAGTGATGAGCTTGAGGAGTGAGGAAACCGTAATTAACCTGGATCTGATTTATGACCCAATGATAGAAACCAGGATGTGATGAAAATGCGATTATACGGTCCGTTTCTTTCACCTGTTTTTCTGCTTTTCTCCAAGATAACAAGACCCCCTTGGACGAGGAAGTTGACGAGACGCTATACAGACAACGGATGGACCAAAGAAAGAGTTTTGACCACTTGAGAAATGGACACTTGATGAACTTTGCCATGGATCCCCAGTTTCCCTAGTATTTTTAAACTCACGCTAGCCCAACATTCTTTGTAAATCTGATGGCACTGACAAAGCTTGTTGCTCATGCCTAAGGAGCAAAACAGCGCAAAGAAGACGACTTTCAACTGATACCGAACAAAACTTCGACGACAGATGTACATTTACCTGACATAGAATATCATTGCATTTTCCATAAGTGTTCTTCATCTTCATCTCTACAACCCTCAGGTAATAACACACATAGTATAGGGAATACAGGCACAGATATCAACAATCACATATTCCCCCATTCATGTATCATCAACTAAAATGTGCTCCCCATTTTGTTCAAAAAATCCGAAAAGAGCTCGGTAAAGTTTGACAGCCCATCCACAGACCTGTACCACAGGATAAGAAGGAATTCAAATGTATACTTCGCAATACTTCGAAGCTTGATTTACCACACGTACGGCACGATGATACATGACCCTCCAAACATGGACTCATACACACATGCTTCTGCTTTCTCACTAGGTCATACCCTCTTCACACCTACTCCACTCTTCTCCCCTACCCAACCATGGAAATGAATTAACCCCTGACATATATTTTTCTCCTTTTGAAATGTTTTAGAAGGTGGCAGTTATTATTGACTGCCAAAGGGTGGACTGTCAAAGTCAGAAAAATATCTCTATGCACGTTGCCATATTTGCACCGCACACTGGTCCGCGCTGCGCATGCGTACGCTCTCCCGTGAAGGCGCATACCCGCAATAGCGTGCACCCGCGGGCGCACGGTATGCGTATTTACGGTAGAGTTTATGTAGTCGTAGCGTGCGACTCATTCGTTACACATTTTCATAATTAATGTAGTTTATAGATCATGATCCCTTTAATGGTTTCTGAAAGTTTAGTTAACATAAAACGTCCCTGAACGGAGGAATCCCTCTTTGTATGGTACGAAGGGTCTAACAGGAATCATATAGCAGTGTTTGGTACCCATCGGAAGAGTATTTAATTAACAATATTCCGGTGTTGGTTTGGAGCGTATTAATCGCTCGTGCGGATAGTTATGGACATAAGAAGTTTATGTCCATTTCTATTATTTACTCATACTCAGGTATGCGGCGGGAAACCCAGTTTCCCACCCACCTGAGCTGTTGGAAATCGTCACAGCCCACCTGTATGAATCAACCTATGACCTTTTGTTATGATGCGAAGCCGAATTCCTGTGTCCAATGGATGACAAGATTGTAGGGACCATTGGATTGCATTGTGTGTGGGGCATAAATAGGCAGGCCGACCACATCCAGCTCTCACTCTTCAACGGTTCTCATTGCTGAAAATCGGGTGCTGGATGTCCAGGCGCATGCGATCGTTACCCTTTGTGCGTAAGTTTTCTCTCCGTAATCATTGTCTTACTGTGAGCCAATTTCTCTCATCTCTCTCTCCATCTCTCTCTCTCTCTCCTTTCTCTTTTCCCTCATATCTCCCCTAGACTAGTATTGAATTGTATTAGATAGTATTGTATTTTGGTTAGGAAGTATCTGTTATATTGTAGTGTATCATTTGTACTGTTATCCCCTTTTACAAGTATATTAGATATAATACAGTTAATAGGCTTTGGACCCTAAACCAGTATCTGTGTATTTCCTATAGTGTTAAGTGTTCACTTGAGCGTCGGTGACGCTCAAGCAGCTTTGTAGTTAGTCAGGTTACACAAGGTTGCACTTACACCCTGTATTCACATTAAGGTATTCAGTGTATTTCATTGGTATTACGTTTAGACATAAAGGTATAGCGTTGTGAGCGTCTGCGCCGCTGGTGATCTTCTCGTGGTCTCGAGCGTCCGCTACGCCATAGCGAATCGTTACTCTAGTCATAGCCATTAACGTGTTGTCCTGTGATCTCTGGGCCGTGAGCGAACGTGACGCTTGAGCGTCTCGCCTACGGCTGAGCGATCTTTACGCAACTAGCGTACCCTTACGGTACTTCTTAAGTAAACAGCGTACAGTGTTCTTAGACTTCATAAAAGGTTGTTTATACGACAAAGGAATTTAGCATTGTCACATGCTATAAACACAATTTACTTAATTTTATATTTTTTTCTGAATTTCTCAATAAAAAAAACTTTGGCCTAGGGGTGCCGTGAAACAAATTGTGATACTCTAGGGCAGGGGTGTCAAACCAATGGGCCGCATGCCGCCCCAATGCATCCTTTTGTGGCCCACAGGCCGGGGTCCGACAGGGGTCCTTTTGTGGCCCGATCACCTTGCTTAGAGCGAGGGCAGGAGAGTGCAGCCAGAGTCTTTGCTTTCTATGTGCGGCACCATCTTCCCGAAGAGATCACCGGGAAGATAGTGCCCCTTCCACTGGCTACAGCACAGGTATACTGGGGTGGGGTAGCAAACTGGGGGCCCCAATGGGCCCCTCCAGCAGTCCCTCTACCAAAACACGTCTTTTGGTGGTTTTGCGGTGTTGTTATAACTACATGGTGACGATACTGTAGCACAGAGATTTTCAACCATTTACAACTCACGTCACACAGAACAAGATTTAAATATTGACAAGGCACACTGAAATATAATGGTGATGCATGGTGCAGTATCGTGTCCTAGGATGTCATGTCGCAGCTTCTCCATAGGTAACGCCTGAACAGGCCCGGTGACAGGGGGGACAAAGGGGACACTTGTTCAGGGCTCCAAGTATTAAGAACAGAAATAATGGGGCCACAGTGCCAATATTGCTTTTTAAAGTGTATCCACCAACTGCTCAATTTAAGCAGGAAAACAATTAACAGGCCAACTAAACCCTCCCCCCTCCTTTTACCCCATCACTTTGTCCAGTCCCTGTGGTCCATACTGTATTGCCATTATTATGCATGTTGCTGTGCTGGCCCTTTTCTGAATGTCCCTGCCACCGCCACCGAAGAGCTGGATAGCCCAGTATGAAAACCACCTGCCGGCCTCACTGACGGTCCGAGTCAAAGGCTCCATTTTTTTTTAAAGATCCCTCTGCCAAGTTAAGGGGGGGTTGAGGGGGCCCCGAGATTTCTGTTGCTGGCCCTGACCCTCAGGGGCGTATCTACCCCTTGGCCAGGATGGCACTTGCCAGGGGCACCATCCAGCTGTGCCAACCGTGGCTAAGGGATAGAGTTCTGCAGTCTCAAAAGGGCGCTATGGCAATCAGCGTGGGACTGACCAATTAGACGGTGAGGGAAGGATACTGAAATTGTCCCAACCCTGTTACAGTTTGAAACGCCCCTCAACTGCTGTCCACTGCTTCACTCCTAGCTCTGCCCCTTTGAAATTATTAATCCCTACCCCCCGGTAGGCGGAGTTCTCCAGGCCCATACTCAGGAGTCACCACTGCTGTACATTATGTGCCGGTTGTAGAGGCAGAGCGGGGAACATCAGAGAACGCCACAAATTACACAGTGGGCAAGGAGATGGCTGGAGACAGCTGCACAGCCATGCCTTGCAAGTTCGAGAGAGCTGTTGAATTTCAGCACTTCAAGTCAGAGCCTGCCCCCTGCTGCCCAAGCAGTCCGTGACAGTTAGTGTCGAGGAGGGGGGGATTTGTGCATGTGTGCTATCAGTGTGTGTGTGGGGGGGTGGAGGATGTGTGTGACTGTGAGGGAGCTGTCAGTGTCAGTGGGGAGAGGAGCAGGAGGGAGTTGTCAGTGTGTGGAAGTGATGAGAGTTGTCAGTACTGGGGAAATGTGTGTGTGTGTGTGTGTGTGTGTGTGTGTGTACTAGATTTAGGAGTGTGTGTTTGTGAGAGGTTTCAGTTGGGGAATTAGAGTTCATACAGTAATTAAATGTTTTCATATTGAGAACTACATCTCCCAGCATATACAGTGTGCTGGGGATGCTAACAAGCTTTATTTAAAAGTTTAAAAAACATTGCTTTTATGACTGCAATGGTTAAAAAGGGAGAGCTATAAATCAATTTATCAGTGAATGATCGCAGTTTGAGCTGTTACATTTTACTGAACCACCTATCCCTCCACACTCACTACCTGTCCTCAGGATACATTTACCATCCCGGCAGACGGTATACCGGCGGTCATTTGACCGATGTTGGAATCCTGACACCACTTGGGAGACTGGTGCCGGCACACAGACAGCCAACATCCCGAAGGCGAGTATTGGAGGGAGGGTTAGGACCGGGGGAGGGGGTGTTAGGGAAGGCACTAGGAGGTGGGGGGGGGGTTAGTCCTAGCTGCCACCCCCTGAGGGTTAGCCCTATCCGCCACCCCCCCCAGAGGATTAGGATTAGGTATCATGTGACTGCTGGAATCCCGAGCGCCGGATGCCATACCCAACCCCCTTTACTTTTTCAGGCATTTCTATCTCTCCTCTCTCTATGGTGTTCCGATTGCCCACTTTCCCTTGTGCTTTTCTCTCTCTCTCTCTCTCTCCTTTGTTTAGAGCATCAGTTTCTGTAGTCCACTTTATCCTTATTTTCTCTAACGTCCTAAGTGGA
Organism: Pseudophryne corroboree; assembly: GCF_028390025.1. NCBI lineage: Eukaryota > Metazoa > Chordata > Amphibia > Anura > Myobatrachidae > Pseudophryne > Pseudophryne corroboree. The sequence continues at coordinate 421,835 of NW_026970141.1, read as the reverse complement.
TGCTGGGGACTCCGTAAGGACCATGGGGAATAGCGGCTCCGCAGGAGACTGGGCACATCTAAAGAAAGCTTTAGGACTAGCTGGTGTGCACTGGCTCCTCCCCCTATGACCCTCCTCCAAGCCTCAGTTAGATTTCTGTGCCCGACGAGAAGGGTGCACACTAGGGGCTCTCCTGAGCTTCTTAGTGAAAGTTTTAGTTTAGGTTTGTTATTTTCAGTGAGACCTGCTGGCAACAGGCTCACTGCATCGAGGGACTAAGGGGAGAAGAAGGGAACTCACCTGCGTGCAGAGTGGATTGGGCTTCTTGGCTACTGGACATTAGGGGGACGATCACAGGTCCAGCCTGGATGGGTCCCGGAGCCGCGCCGCCGGCCCCCTTACAGAGCCAGAAGAGCGAACAGGTCCGGAAAAATCGGCGGCAGAAGACGTTCCTGTCTTCAATAAGGTAGCGCACAGCACTGCAGCTGTGCGCCATTGCTCTCAGCACACTTCATACTCCGGTCACTGAGGGTGCAGGGCGCTGGGGGGGGCGCCCTGAGACGCAATAAAACACGACAGAAATACCTTACATGGCAAAAAATACATCACATATAGCTCCTGGGCTATATGGATGCATTTAACCCCTGCCAAAATATACAAAAAACCGGGAGATAAGGCCGCCGGAAAGGGGGCGGAGCCTATCTCCTCAGCACACTGGCGCCATTTTCCCTCACAGCTCAGTTGGAGGGAAGCTCCCCTGGCTCTCCCCTGCAGTCACTACACTACAGAAAGGGTTAAAAAAGAGAGGGGGGCACTAATTAGGCGCAGTATTAAAACTAGAGATGAGCGGGTTCGGTTTCTTTGAATCCGAACCCGCACGAACTTCACTTTTTTTTTCACGGGTCCGAGCGACTCGGATCTTCCCGCCTTGCTCGGTTAACCCGAGCGCGCCCGAACGTCATCATGACGCTGTCGGATTCTCGCGAGACTCGGATTCTATATAAGGAGCCGCGCGTCGCCGCCATTTTCACACGTGCATTGAGATTGATAGGGAGAGGACGTGGCTGGCGTCCTCTCCATTAGAATAGATTAGAAGAGAGAGAGAGAGAGAGAGATTGTGCAGACAGAGTTTACCACAGTGACCAGTGCAGTTGTTGTTAAGTTAACTTTTATTTAATATATCCGTTCTCTGCTATATCCGTTCTCTGCCTGAAAAAAACGATACACAGCAGTCACACAGTGTGACTCAGTCTGTGTGCACTCAGCTCAGCCCAGTGTGCTGCACATCAATGTATAAAAGCTTATAATAATTGTGGGGGAGACTGGGGAGCACTGCAGGTTGTTATAGCAGGAGCCAGGAGTACATAATATTATATTAATTTAAAATTAAACAGTGCACACTTTTGCTGCAGGAGTGCCACTGCCAGTGTGACTAGTGGTGACCAGTGCCTGACCACCAGTATAGTAGTATATTGTTGTATACTATCTCTTTATCAACCAGTCTATATTAGTAGCAGACACAGTACAGTGCGGTAGTTCACGGCTGTGGCTACCTCTGTGTCGGCAGTCGGCACTCGGCAGGCAGTCCGTCCATCCATAATTGTATAATTATATACCACCTAACCGTGGTATTTTTTTTTCTTTCTTTATACCGTCGTCATAGTCATACTAGTTGTTACGAGTATACTACTATCTCTTTATCAACCAGTGTACAGTGCGGTAGTTCACGGCTGTGGCTACCTCTGTGTCGGCAGTCGGCAGGCAGTCCGTCCATCCATAATTGTATTATTATAATATATACCACCTAACCGTGGTTTTTTTTTCATTCTTTATACCGTCATAGTGTCATACTAGTTGTTACGAGTATACTACTATCTCTTTATCAACCAGTGTACAGTGCGGTAGTTCACGGCTGTGGCTACCTCTGTGTCGGCAGTCGGCAGGCAGTCCGTCCATCCATAATTGTATTATAATATATACCACCTAACCGTGGTTTTTTTTTCATTCTTTATACCGTCATAGTGTCATACTAGTTGTTACGAGTATACTACTATCTCTTTATCAACCAGTGTACAGTGCGGTAGTTCACGGCTGTGGCTACCTCTGTGTCGGCAGTCGGCAGGCAGTCCGTCCATCCATAATTGTATTATAATATATACCACCTAACCGTGGTTTTTTTTTCATTCTTTATACCGTCATAGTCAGTCATACTAGTTGTTACGAGTATACTACTATCTCTTTATCAACCAGTGTACAGTGCGGTAGTTCACGGCTGTGGATACCTCTGTGTCGGCAGTCGGCAGGCAGTCCGTCCATCCATAATTGTATTATAATATATACCACCTAACCGTGGTTTTTTTTTCATTCTTTATACCGTCATAGTGTCATACTAGTTGTTACGAGTATACTACTATCTCTTTATCAACCAGTGTACAGTGCGGTAGTTCACGGCTGTGGCTACCTCTGTGTCGGCAGTCGGCAGGCAGTCCGTCCATCCATAATTGTATTATAATATATACCACCTAACCGTGGTTTTTTTTTCATTCTTTATACCGTCATAGTCAGTCATACTAGTTGTTACGAGTATACTACTATCTCTTTATCAACCAGTGTACAGTGCGGTAGTTCACGGCTGTGGCTACCTCTGTGTCGGAACTCGGCAGGCAGTCCGTCCATCCATAATTGTATTACAATATATACCACCTAACCGTGGTTTTTTTATACCACCTAACCGTGGCAGTCCGTCCATAATTGTATACTAGTATCCAATCCATCCATCTCCATTGTTTACCTGAGGTGCCTTTTAGTTCTGCCTATAAAATATGGAGAACAAAAAAGTTGAGGTTCCAAAATTAGGGAAAGATCAAGATCCACTTCCACCTCGTGCTGAAGCTGCTGCCACTAGTCATGGCCGAGACGATGAAATGCCAGCAACGTCGTCTGCCAAGGCCGATGCCCAATGTCATAGTACAGAGCATGTCAAATCCAAAACACCAAATATCAGAAAAAAAAGGACTCCAAAACCTAAAATAAAATTGTCGGAGGAGAAGCGTAAACTTGCCAATATGCCATTTACCACACGGAGTGGCAAGGAACGGCTGAGGCCCTGGCCTATGTTCATGGCTAGTGGTTCAGCTTCACATGAGGATGGAAGCACTCAGCCTCTCGCTAGAAAACTGAAAAGACTCAAGCTGGCAAAAGCACCGCAAAGAACTGTGCGTTCTTTGAAATCCCAAATCCACAAGGAGAGTCCAATTGTGTCGGTTGCGATGCCTGACCTTCCCAACACTGGACGTGAAGAGCATGCGCCTTCCACTATTTGCATGCCCCCTGCAAGTGCTGGAAGGAGCACCCGCAGTCCAGTTCCTGATAGTCAGATTGAAGATGTCAGTGTTGAAGTACACCAGGATGAGGAGGATATGGGTGTTGCTGGCGCTGGGGAGGAAATTGACCAGAAGGATTCTGATGGTGAGGTGGTTTGTTTAAGTCAGGCACCCGGGGAGACACCTGTTGTCCGTGGGAGGAATATGGCCGTTGACATGCCAGGTGAAAATACCAAAAAAATCAGCTCTTCGGTGTGGAGGTATTTCACCAGAAATGCGGACAACAGGTGTCAAGCCGTGTGTTCCCTTTGTCAAGCTGTAATAAGTAGGGGTAAGGACGTTAACCACCTCGGAACATCCTCCCTTATACGTCACCTGCAGCGCATTCATAATAAGTCAGTGACAAGTTCAAAAACTTTGGGTGACAGCGGAAGCAGTCCACTGACCAGTAAATCCCTTCCTCTTGTAACCAAGCTCACGCAAACCACCCCACCAACTCCCTCAGTGTCAATTTCCTCCTTCCCCAGGAATGCCAATAGTCCTGCAGGCCATGTCACTGGCAATTCTGACGAGTCCTCTCCTGCCTGGGATTCCTCCGATGCATCCTTGAGTGTAACGCCTACTGCTGCTGGCGCTGCTGTTGTTGCCGCTGGGAGTCGATGGTCATCCCAGAGGGGAAGTCGTAAGCCCACTTGTACTACTTCCAGTTGCTTAACATTGTGTCGGCCACTAGGGTCGCTTATCTTACTCACACAGCGACCTCGGTGCAAATTTTAGGACTAAAAATAATATTGTGAGGTGTGAGGTATTCAGAATAGACTGAAAATGAGTGTAAATTATGGTTTTTGAGGTTAATAATACTTTGGGATCAAAATGACCCCCAAATTCTATGATTTAAGCTGTTTTTTAGTGTTTTTGGAAAAAAACACCCGAATCCAAAACACACCCGAATCCGACAAAAATAATTCGGTGAGGTTTTGCCAAAACGCGTTCGAACCCAAAACACGGCCGCGGAACCGAACCCAAAACCAAAACACAAAACCCGAAAAATTTCAGGCGCTCATCTCTAATTAAAACATACAGCAGCTATAAGGGGAAAAACACTTATATAAGGTTATCCCTGTATATATATAGCGCTCTGGTGTGTGCTGGCATACTCTCCCTCTGTCTCCCCAAAGGGCTAGTGGGGTCCTGTCCTCTATCAGAGCATTCCCTGTGTGTGTGCTGTGTGTCGGTACGTTTGTGTCGACATATATGAGGAGAAAAATGATGTGGAGACGGAGCAGAGTGTCTGTAACAGTGATGTCACCCCCTAGGGGGTCGACACCTGAGTGGATGTACTGTTGAAAATTACGTGACAGTGTCAGCTCTATATAAAAACAGTGGTTGACATGAGACAGCCGGCTACTCAGCTTGTGCCTGTCCAGACGTCTCATAGGCCATCAGGGGCTCTAAAGCGGCCGTTACCTCAGATGGCAGATACAGACGCCGACACGGATACTGACTCCTGTGTCGACGGTGAAGAGACAACCGTGATTTCCAGTAGGGCCACACGTTACATGATTGATACAATGGAAAATGTTTTTATACATTTCTGATAATACGAGTACCACCAAAAAGGGGTATTATGTTCGGTGGGGGAAAAACTACCTGTAGTTTTCCTAAATCTGAAAAATAAAATGAGGTGTGTGATGATGCGTGGGTTTCCCCCCGATAACACTTGATCATTTCTTAAAAAGTATTGGCTGCATACCCTTTCCCGCCAGAGGTTAGGGTGCGTTGGGAAACACCCCCTAGGGGGGATAAGGCGCTCACACGCTTGTAAGAACAAGGGCTCTACCCTCTCATGAGATGGCCGCCCTTAAGGATCCTGCTGATAGAAAGCAGGAGGGTATCCAAAAATGTATTTACACACATACTGGTGTTATACTGCGACCAGCTATCGCCTCAGCCTGGAGGTGCAGTGCTGGGTTGGCATGGTCGGATTCCCTGACTGGAAATATTGATATCCTAGATAAGGATAGTATATTACAATGGAGCAAAGATTTTTTGGGGGTGTCCCAGGACAGGCGCCAAGCAGCTAATGATATAACAAATCTCAGGAGATGTCACCACATCTCAAATACAGTTCACAATACCAAGAAATTCGAGATCTGTGTTTATACCAACAGCGCTATAGTGAATTGAAAACCAGTTATAATAAAGATATCACCATTATATCCCTTATTAATAAAGATATCACCATTACATCCCTTATTGGCGATTCCTGTGATAGAGTCTTCAAAAGGTATTGACTGGTGCGATTTCTCCTGGGTATGGTAACATGTAAGAAGACATGAAAACAAAAGAACCAATGTGTAGTAAATTCCTCATATACGTCAGATAAATCTAGATTGTTCTTTTTCAAGAAAGCTAGTGGTGGTTTTTAGGCGTACCCCACTCACACTTTAATCAAAAATTTCTAAACCCATCAAGGTTTCTTTTTCCAATGCCGAGGCCTGATTCACTTGAACTGCACCTGGCAAATAGGTATGATCTATAGTATAATGGTGGAGCGTACCCCAAAACTCACACTCGCGAGAGGGGTTATAAGCACATCAAGGTATCTTTGGAAACTTGAAATGTATAGATGGAGCGTACCCCAAGACTCACACTCGTGAAGTGGATAAAAAGCACATCAAGGTATCTTTAAAATAACAGTGAAATCTGTGGGTCAACTTGTGCGTACCAAAACTCACAGTTCTTAATGTAGTTGTACTCCCATCAAGGTATCTTTTTAGGTTCCACTCCTCATGTAGTGTCCTTGGTGGTAGCAGTCTAGCCTCCCCAGAAAAGAACTCACTCTCCTCAGATGGAGGTAGGGGGGTACAAAAAGTGTTTTAATAAAACTCACAAATGCAGACAGACTGTACTGAGTCCATAAAAACCACGATATACAGAATAAAACAATTCCTAAGCAGAGCCGGCAAGGAAAAAAATGGGGAGTCCCGAGAAAGCGGGATAACCCTTTTAGTTAAATATCAAGAAAAAAATCTAAAATGAAAAAAGAAAAAAACTAATAAAAACGCGTTTCAGCCCTGGCCTGGGCCTTTATCGAGACATGATGTCTCGATAAAGGCCCAGGCCAGGGCTGAAACGCGTTGACAAGCAGGAGTGTGAGTAGTGACAATCTCTTTTCCGGATTTTTATTAGTTTTTTTCTTTTTTCATTTTAGATTTTTTTCTTGATATTTAACTAAAAGGGTTATCCCGCTTTCTCGGGACTCCCCATTTTTTTCCTTGCCGGCTCTGCTTAGGAATTGTTTTATTCTGTATATCGTGGTTTTTATGGACTCAATACAGTCTGTCTGCATTTGTGAGTTTTATTAAAACACTTTTTGTACCCCCCTACCTCCATCTGAGGAGAGTTAGTTATTTTCTGGGGAGGCTAGACTGCTACCACCAAGGACACTACATGAGGAGTGGAACCTAAAAAGATACCTTGATGGGAGTACAACTACATTAAGAACTGTGAGTTTTGGTACGCACAAGTTGACCCACAGATTTCACTGTTATTTTAAAGATACCTTGATGTGCTTTTTATCCACTTCACGAGTGTGAGTCTTGGGGTACGCTCCATCTATACATTTCAAGTTTCCAAAGATACCTTGATGTGCTTATAACCCCTCTCGCGAGTGTGAGTTTTGGGGTACGCTCCACCATTATACTATAGATCATACCTATTTGCCAGGTGCAGTTCAAGTGAATCAGGCCTCGGCATTGGAAAAAGAAACCTTGATGGGTTTAGAAATTTTTGATTAAAGTGTGAGTGGGGTACGCCTAAAAACCACCACTAGCTTTCTTGAAAAAGAACAATCTAGATTTATCTGACGTATATGAGGAATTTACTACACATTGGTTCTTTTGTTTTCATGTCTTCTTACATGTTACCATACCCTGGAGAAATCGCACCAGTCAATACCTTTTGAAGACTCTATCACAGGAATCGCCAATAAGGGATGTAATGGTGATATCTTTATTAATAAGGGATATAATGGTGATATCTTTATTATAACTGGTTTTCAATTCACTATAGCGCTGTTGGTATAAACACAGATCTCGAATTTCTTGGTATTGTGAAGGATAGTATATTATTGCCTATAGAGCATTTAAAAGATGCATTTCTATATATGCATGATGCACAGCGGAATAATTGCCGACTGGCATCAAGTATAAGTGCGTTGTCCAATTCTACCAGTAAAATGGTCAGGTGATGCGGATTCCAAACGGCATTTGGAAGTATTGCCTTTGAAAGGGGACATTTGGGGTCGGTCCTTTAGACCTGGTGGCCACGGCAACAGCTGGGAAATCCACGTTTGTACCCCAGGTCGCCTCTCAAAATAAGACGCCGTATTATCAGGCGCAGTCCTTTGTTGGCAAGCGGACAAAAGGTTCCTCTTTTCTGCTCGTGACAGACGGAGAGGAAAAAGGCTGCAGAGATCAGCCAGTTCCCAGGAACAGAAACCCTTTCCCGCCTCTGCCAAGCCCTCAGTATGACGCTAGGGCTATACAAGCTCAGGCACGGTGGGGGCCCGTTCTCAATGAATTTCAGTGCGCAGTGGGCTCACTCGCAAGTAGACCCCTGGATCCTTCAGGTAATATCTCAGGGGTACATATTGGAATTCGAGACGTCTCCCCCTCGCCGTTTCCAAAAGTTGGCTTTACCGACGTCTCCCTCTGACAGGGAGGCAGTTTTGGAAGCCATTCACAAGCTGTATTCCCAGCAGGTGATAATCAAGGTACCCCTCCTGCAACAGGGAACGGGGTATTATTCCACACTATTGTGGTACCGAAGCCAGACGGCTCGGTGAGACCGATTCTAAATCTAAAATCTAAAATCTTTGAACACTTACATACAGAGGTTCAAATTCAAGATTGAGTCACTCAGAGTAGTGATTGCGAACCTGGAAGAAGGGGACTACATGATGTCTCGGGACATGAAGGATGCTTACCTTCATGTCAAAATTTACCCTTCTCACCAAGGGTACCTCAGGTTATGGTACAGAACTGTCACTATCAGTTCAGACGCTGCCGTAGGGATGGTCCACGGCACCCCGGGTCTTTACCAAGGTAATGGACGAAATGATATCCCTTCGAAGGAAGGGAATTTTAGTTATCCCTTACTTGGACGATTCCCTGATAAGGGTAAGATCCAGGGAACAGTTGGAGGTCGGTGTAGCACTATCTCAGGTAGTGTTGCGGCAGCACGATTGGATTCTCAATATTCCAAAATCGCAGCTGGTTCCGACGACTTGTCTTCTGTTTCCTAGGGATGATCCTGGACACAGTCCAGAAAAAAGGTGTTTCTCCCGGAAGAGAAAGCCAGGGAGTTATCCGAGCTAATCAGGAACCTCCTAAAACCGAACCAAGTCTCAGTGCATCAATGCACAAGGGTTCTGGGAAAAAATGATGGCTTCATACGAAGCAATCCCATTCGTTAGATTCCACGCAAGAACTTTCCAGTGGAACCTACTGGACAAATGGTCCGGGTCGCATTTTCAGATGCATCAGCGGATAACCCTGTCACCAAGGACAAGGGTATCCATCCTGTGGTGGTTGCAGAGTGCTCATCTTCTAGAGGGCCGCAGATTCGGCATTCAGGACTGGGTCCTGGTGACCACGGATGCCAGCCTGCGAGGCTGGGGAGCAGTCACACAGGAAAGGAATATCCAGGGCTTAGGGTCAAGCCGGGATACATCACTTCACATAAATATCCTGAAGCTAAGGGCCATTTACAATGCTCTAAGCTTAGCAAGACCTCTGCTTCAAGGTCAGCCGGTGTTGATCCAGTCGGACAACATCATGGCAGTCAACCACGTAAACAGACAGGGTGGCACAAGAAGCAGGAGGGCAATGGCAGAAGCTGCAAGGATTCTTCGCTGGGCGGGAAATCATGTGATAGCACTGTCAATAGTATTCATTCCGGGAGTGGACAACTGGGAAGCAGACTTCCTCAGCACGACCTCCACCCGGGAGAGTGGGGACTTCACCCAGAAGTCGTCCACATGATTAAAAAACTCGACAGGTATTGCGCCAGGTCAAGAGACCCTCAGGCAATAGTTGTAGACGCTCTGGTAACACCGTGGGTGTACCAGTCAGTATATGTGTTCCCTCCTCTGCCTCTCATACCCTAGGTACTGAGATTGATAAGATGGAGAGGAGAAAGCACTATATTCGTGGCTCCGGATTGGCCAAGAAGGACTTGGTAACCGGAACTTCAAGAGATGCTCACGGAGGATCCGTGGCCTCTACCTCTAAGAAGGGACCTGCTCCAGCAAGGACCCTGTCTGTTCCAAGACTTACCGCGGCTGCGTTTGACGGCATGGCGGTTGAACACCGGATCCTGAAGGAAAAAAGGCATTCCGGATGAAGTCATCCCTATCCTGATCAATAGCCAGGAAGGATGTAACCGCAAAAAACATTATCACCGCAATTGGCGAAAATATGTTGCGTAGTGCGAGGCCAGTAAGGCCCGACGGAGGAAATTCAACTGGGTCGATTCCTACATTTCCTGCAAACAGGAGTGTTTATGGGCCTGAAATTGGGGTCCATTAAGGTTCAGATTTCGGCCCTGTCAATTTTCTTCCAAAAAAGAACTAGCTTCAGTCCCTGAAGTTTAGACGTTTGTAAAAGGGGTACTGCATATACAGCCTCCTTTTGTGCCTCCAGTGGCAATTTGGGATCTCAATGTAGTTTGGGTTCCAAAAGTCACATTGGTTTGAACCACTTAAATCTGTGGAGTTAAAATATCTCACATGGAAAGTGGTCATGCTGTTGGCCCTGGCCTCGGCCAGGCGCGTGTCAGAATTGGCGGCTTTATCCTGTGAAAGCCCTTATCTGATTTTCCATTCGGACAGGGCGGAATTGAGGACTCGTCCTCAGTTTCTCCCTAAGGTGGTTCCAGCGTTTTCACCTGAACCAACCTATTGTGGTGCCTGCGGCTACTAGGGACTTGGAGGAATCCAGGTTGCTGGATGTTGTCAGGGCCCTGAAAAAGATGTTTCCAGGACGGCTGGAGTCAGGAAATCTGACTCGCTGTTTATCCTGTATGCACCCAACATGCTGGGTGTTTCTGCTTCTAAGCAGACTATTGCTCGTTGGATTGTAGTGCAATTCAGCTTGCACATTCTGTGGCAGGCCTGCCACAGCTAAAATCTGTAAAAGCCCGTTCCACAAGGAAAGTGGGCTCATCTTGGGCGGCTGCCCGAGGGGTCTCGGCTTTACAACTTTGCCGAGCAGCTACTTGGTCAGGGGCAAACACGTTTGCTAAATTCTACAAATTTGATACCCTGGCTGAGGAGGACCTGGAGTTCTCTCATTCGGTGCTGCAGAGTCATCCGCACTCTCCCGCCCGTTTGGGAGCTTTGGTATAATCCCCATGGTCCTTACGGAGTCCCCAGCATCCACTTAGGACGTTAGAGAAAATAAGAATTTACTTACCGATAATTCTATTTCTCATAGTCCGTAGTGGATGCTGGGCGCCCATCCCAAGTGCGGATTGTCTGCAATACTTGTACATAGTTATTGTTACAAAAATCGGGTTATTATTGTTGGGAGCCATCTTTTCAGAGGCTCCTCTGTTATCATACTGTTAACTGGGTTCAGATCACAAGTTATACGGTGTGATCGGTGTGGCTGGTATGAGTCTTACCCGGGATTCAAAATACGCTTTGTATCACCGCTTTCCATAAGAGGCACACAGCTGACAACCTCTTAAGGAAACTGAGGAACATCATCGCCGAATGGCTTACCCCAATTGAACTCTCCTGGGGATTTGTGACATCGGACAACGCCACCAATATTGTGCGTGCATTACATCTGGGCAAATTCCAGCACGTCCCATGTTTTGCACATACATTGAACTTGGTGGTGCAGAATTATTTAAAAAACGACAGGGGCGTGCAAGAGATGCTGTCGGTGGGCCGAAGAAATGCGGGCCACTTTCTGCCTTCAGCCACCGCATGCCGAAGACTGGAGCACCACCAAACATTCCTGAACCTGCCCTGCCATCATCTGAAGCAAGAGGTGGTAACGAGGTGGAATTCAACCCTCTATATGCTTCAGAGGATGGAGGAGCAGCAAAAGGCCATTCAAGCCTATTCATCTGCCCACGATATAGGCAAAGGAGTGGGAATGCACCTGACTCAAGCGCAGTGGAGAATGATTTCAACGTTGTGCAAGGTTCTGCAACCCTTTGAACTTTCCACACGTGAAGTCAGTTCAGACACTGCCAGCCTGAGTCAGGTCATTCCCCTCATCAGGCTTTTGCAGAAGAAGCTGGAGACATTGAAGGAGGAGCTAAAACAGAGCGATTCAACTAGGCATGTGGGACTTGTGGATGGAGCCCTTAATTTGCTTAACCAGGATTCAATCTGTTGAAATCAGAGCACTACATTTTGGCCGCCGTGCTCGATCCTAGATTTAAAACCTACATTGTATCTCTCTTTCCGGCAGACACAAGTCTGCAGAGGTTCAAAGACCTGCTGGTGAGAAAATTGTCAAGTCAAGCGGAACGTGACCCGTCAACAGCTCCTCCTTCACATTCTCCCGCAACTGGGGGTGCGAGGAAAAGGCTAAGAATTCCGAGCCCACCCGCTGGCGGTGATGCAGGGCAGTCTGGAGTGAGTGCTGACATCTGGTCCAGACTGAAGGACCTGGCAACGATTACTGACATGTCGTCTACTGTCACTGCATATGATTCTGTCACCTTTGAAAGAATGGTGGAGAAAAAGAGGCAATTTGGAGGCCCTTGCACAAACTGGCTTTATTCTACCTAAGTTGCCCTCCCTCCAGTGTGTACTCCGAAAGAGTGTTTAGTGCGGCCGCTCACCTTGTCAGCAATTGGCGTACAAGGTTACTTCCAGAAAATGTGGAGAAGATGATGATCATCAAAATTAATTATAATCAATTCCTCCGTGGAGACATTCACCAGCAATTGCCTCCAGAAAGTACACAGGGATCTGAGATGGTGGATTCCAGTGGGGACGAATTAATAATCTGTGAGGAGGGGGATGTACACAGTGAAAGGGGTGAGGAATCGGAGGATGATGAGGTGGACATCTTGCCTCTGTAGAGCCAGTTTGTGCAAGGAGAGATTGATTGATTCTTTTTTGGTGGGGGCCCAAACCAACCAGTCATTTCAGTCAGTCGTGTGGCAGACCCTGTCGCTGAAATGATGGGTTCGTCAATGTTTTTCTTTTCAATCTAAGCCCCTGCAGTTTTCTGTAAGCATCTGCTTCGCTATGATGATCAACAAGTCACAAGGGAAAACACTCAGGGCTGGAGGCGTAGATCTTAGGACCAGCTGCTACAAGCATGGCAGAGGTGTCACTATCACTGGTGACACCCAGAGAGGCGGCGAGGGAGATTGTAATGCAGTGCACGCAGATAAGCAGCGCAATGGTAAAAAGGAGGCATGGTCTCATAGGTAGGGGCGTGGCCTGAATCACCATTTTGTTGCTGCGGGTATCCCGGGGGTTGGGGGCTGTACCCGGGGACTAGTGTGTGAGTGGTGCTGGCTCCTGCACAGTGACAGAAACTGGGTGTTGCACGTAATGTCACAGTGAAACACCCATATTCTGTCACTGAAGAAGAGCCGGCACTTTGGTGTCACCCCACTTGGCGGGTGACACTCGGGTGTGTGCCGCAACCCCGTTGTGATGCCACTGACCCATGGGAAGCTTTACGTGGCTTACCCATGTGTTAGTAGCCCCAAGCATCTTTTGTGTTAGTCCCTGAAGAAAAACTTCAAATATTGTTTACAATTTTGTAATCAATGGCCTAATTCAGTAAGGATTGCAAATTCTGCTAAGTAACAGAATTTGCAATCCTTTGGTTCGCATGCTGGGGCCACCCATCACAGGGCATGGCCACCCAGCATGCCACCTCCCTTCTTGACCACGCTGAAATTGCAGTCTCAGTGCAGTTCAGCGTGATCATAAAAAATGGGTTAGCCTCCTGTTGGTGCAGACTGTACGTGTGCGCAGGAAGCCGCCACCATTTTTGTGATCGCAACGGCTGCATGTGATGTCATGCAGCCGCACTGACCACGCCTCCTGTTTCTCCGTTGAAGCCCTGCCCCCGCACCGCTCCATCTCCGACTTTGAAATGGAGTGTTGCTGACCCCCCCCCCCCGCACCGATTGACAGTCACAGAAAATGCAGGCGCATGCGTATGCTCTTAGCAATTTTTGCAGTTGGATTGCTTATTGTGATTGCAATCCAACCTGAATCAGGCTCTATTACCTATCACAATGCACTGCAGGTAGTACAAAATGGGGTTAATATAGGAGAAAAACCCCCAGAGCTGTGCTCCTTAACTGTCCCTGGTGGCTAGTGGAGCGGCTGCCCAGTAATCAGTGTCCACGCCAGTGCGCACGCGGCCCGCCCCCTACTGCCACGCTGGATCACGGTATAGTGTGGGCACAGAAGCCCCTTACCTCCCTTTCATCAGCGGCCTCGTGATCCCGGAGGGCGGTGTGTGTGTGACTGACCTTAGGAAGAAACCGGAGCCTCCGCTGCAGTGACCCAGCAACCAGGGCACGGGAGTATACTGCGCCGCTGGGAGTGATGGAGCTGCAGTAAAGATGTCTATTAGACCTAGCCTGCTGCAGCCCTTGTACATTCTTATAAAAAAAGTTCTTCTTTTCTTGTCAAAATTAATAGCTAAGTATAGGCTGCCTGAGGCAGCCCCCTGTTAAGTGTCCTGCTACTGAAGGCACCAACTACAAACTGAGCTCCCTGTTCATGGAAGCGAGGTTATAGAGCAGGGGGCGCTGAGCATCTTGGGAACAGTCAAAAGCTTTGAGCCTGTTGGTGCCTCAGATCAAGATCCTACTCTACACCCCAATGTGAATCCTTGTGGAGTCCAGTGTACCCCACAGAAGAAATGAATGTGTCACACCCATTGGCAGCAACATTAGAATAGCTGCTGATGGGCACAATTGAGAAAGGAAGGGGGGAAAACATTTGAATCCAGCACATATATGTAATTTGAATATGTAATTTGTACCTTCCTACTTTAAAATGTAATGGATGAACCTCACCCTGTGAGAACTATCTTCATGATCAAGAGATCTCATATGCAAGATAAGTATGTGTTGGCAGAGGCGCTCACTGGTCAGAGATGCTGATCGCATCTCTGGCATGTGCCGGTGCACTGCGGCACCAGCACACACACACACACACACTTCAGACCTGATCTCCTGTTGTGTGAATATGCACAGCAGAGATCAGGTCTGAATTAGGCCCTATATACAGCTGTCAGTAAGGCAGGGATCTGCTGCTGCCAGTGAGGCAGGGATGTGCTGCTGTCAGTGAAGCAGTGATCTGCTGCTGCCAGTGAGGCAGGGATCTGCTGCTGCCAGTGAGGCAGGGATGTGCTGCTATAAGTGAGGCAGGTATGTGCTGCTGTCAATGAGGCAGGGATGTGCTGCTGTCAGTGAAGCAGGGATGTGCTGCTGTCAGCGAGGCAGTGATCTGCTGCCCACTATCTCCCTATCACCCCTGCCTGAGTCACACACTTTCCCTGTCACCCCTGCCCCAGTTACCCACTATCTCCCAGTCACCGCTGCCTCAGTTAACCACTATACCTGCGACCCCTGCCTCAGTCACCCACTATACCAGTCACCCCTGCTTTAGTCACCCACTATCTCTGTCACCCCTGCCTCAGTCAACCACTATCTCCATATCACCCCTACCTCAGTCACCCACTATCCCTGTCACCTCTGCCTCAGTCACCCACTGTCACCCTATCACCCCTGCCTCAGTCACCCACTATCCCTGTCACCCCTGCCTCAGTCTCCTACTGTCCCTGTCACCCCTGCCACAGTCATCCACTATATCCCTATCACCCCTGCCTTAGTCACTGACTATCTCCCAGTCACCCCGGCCTCAGTCACCCACTATCTCCCAGTCATACATGCTTCAGTCACCCACTATCTCCCAGTCATCCCTGCCTCAGTCACCTACTGACACCAGTGCAGACATTTCTGCTGCGGCCTCTCCACTCTCCAGCGTGAACGTACTGACGACTGAGGAAATCCGCTTCCCAGTTGAGGACTCCGGGAATGAACACTGCCGATATTGCTGGCAGATGACGTTCTACCCAACTGAGGATTTTTGATACTTCCAGCTTTGCCATGCAATTTCGAGTGCCGCCTTGATGATTTGTGTACACTACCGTGGTGTCGTTGTCCGATTGTACTTGAACAGGCCTGTTCTGTACTAGAGGCAGGGCCAGTGTCAATGAATTGAACAGTGCCCGCAATTCCAGAATGTTTATCGGGAGGAGAGATTCCTCCCTGGTCCACCGATGGTGAAGGGTCGTCATCACGGCCATGACCTTGGTGAATTTCCGAGGTGCCGTGGCCAAACCAGAAGGCAGGACCTGAAATCCAAAAACTAACCAGGCACAACACTGCTTAGCTTCCAACATCAGATGAGATTGGACATATCCAGTGTGATGCGGCTGTAGATGATTTTTGCTGTTTCTAACTTCTACTTCTAACTACTGGTACATCAATGAATAAGTTTCAAAATATAATGCATCAAGAGAACGGTGTTGGTAGTATAAAACTACCTACAGCACCTGGTATTCCCAGGTGGTCTCACATCCAAGAACAAACCAGGCCTAAAATCAGGTGATATTGGGCATATACAGTGTGGTGTGGCTGTAGATGAGCTTAGTGGTTTCTGTTAGAGTTCTTCTACTTCTAACTACTCGTACATAAATGAGTAAGCAGCCGATTTATTAAACCTGGTGAAATGATAATTTGCATGGTGATAAAGTACCAGCCAATCAGCTCCTAATTGCCATGTCACAGGCTGGGTTTGAAAAATGACAGTTAGGAGCTGACTGGCTGGTACTTTATCACCTTGCACTTTATCAGTTCACCAGGCTTAATAGATCTGCCCCAATGTTTCAAAATGGAATGCATCAAGAGAACGGTGTTGGTAGTATAAAACTACCTACAGCACCTGGTATTCCCAGGTGGTCTCACATCCAAGAACAAACCAGGCCTAAAATCAGGTGATATTGGGCATATACAGTGTGGTGTGGCTGTAGATGAGCTTAGTGGTTTCTGTTAGAGTTCTTCTACTTCTAACTACTCGTACATAAATGAGTAAGCAGCCGATTTATTAAACCTGGTGAAATGATAATTTGCATGGTGATAAAGTACCAGCCAATCAGCTCCTAATTGCCATGTCACAGGCTGGGTTTTAAAAATGACAGTTAGGAGCTGACTGGCTGGTACTTTATCACCTTGCACTTTATCAGTTCACCAGGCTTAATAGATCTGCCCCAATGTTTCAAAATGGAATGCATCAAGAGAACGGTGTTAGTATTGTAAAAATACACACAGCTCCTGGTATTTCCTTGTGGTCTCCCATCCAAGTACTAAAACCAGGACCAACACTGCTCAGCTTCCATGATCAGGAGAGATTGGGCAAATCCAGTGTGCTGTGGCTGTAGATGAGCTGGTGGTTTCTGTTACAGCTCTTCTACTTCTAACTTCTGGTACATAAAAGAATACATGTAAAAATTAAATGTACCAAGAAAATGGTGTTGGTAGTTTAAAAACACCTAAAGAATCTGATACTACCAAGCAGTCTCCCATCCATGTATTAACAAAGTCCAATACTGCTTTGCTTCAAAAATCAAATGAGATTGGGCATATCCAGTGTGGTGTGGCTTTAGATAAGCTTTGTGGTTTCTGTTAGAGCTCTTCTACTTCTAACTACTGGTACATTAATGAATATGTATAAGGTTGTAGTTTATCCAATATGCCTTTACTACCTTACCTTTCAACCCCCCCTCCCTCCCCTCTTCTCCTTATAGCTTCCTTAGTTCTCTCCTCCTCGTGTGTGCGTTATTTGTTTTCTCATACGTCCTAGAGGATGCTGGGGTCACATTAAGAACCATGGGGTATAGACGGGATCCGCAGGAGACATGGGCACTTTAAGACTTTCAAAGGGTGTGAACTGTCTCCTCCCTCTATGCCCCTCCTCCAGACTCCAGTTTTAGTATTGTGCGCAGTGATACTGGATGCACTACAGGGGAGCTCTACTGAGTTTCTCTGAAAAGACATGTTAGTTTTTTTTATTTTCAGGGAGGCTGCTGGCAACAGTCTCCCTGCTTCGTGGGACTTAGGGGAGAGAAGTATGACCAACTTCTAGTGAGTTCAATGGCTCTGCTTCAGGCTGACAGGACACCATTAGCTCCTGAGGGTGCTGATCGCTGGGTACGCCTAGATGCACACTCCCGCAGCCTGCCGTCACCCCCTTACAGAGCCAGAAGACAGGTGAGTAGCAGAAGAACAGAAGACTTCTTCTTCAGTGACGGCATTCTGAGGTACCGAGCAGCGAGCGGAACGCTGCGCGCCATGCTCCCACACAAACACAGGCACTGCAGGGTGCAGGGCACGGGGGGGGGGGGCACCCTGGGCAGCATAAATTCCTCACAAAAGGCTGGAAAAAGTGGACATTAGTGCCTGGGCACTGTCCTTACCCCGCTAGCGTAATTAATTATTTCTGAGCGGGACAGATACGCGCCATTACAGCGGCGGGGCTTCTTCCTCACCTCACCAGAACATCTTTAGAGCATTACAAGTCTATCACTATAGAGTTTATTATTTCCCAGACTGTGTACTTTTGGCGCTGGATTGTGAGCTGAAAAATCCTCTGTGTCCCTCTGACAGATTTACTGACGGTCTGTCCCCCATAAGCCGGTGTGTCTGTGGGTACTTGGTATATGTGTGTCAACATGTTGGTGGCTGAATGTTTTTCCCAAGAGGAAACTATATTAGGAATGCAGACATATGATGGTGGCCCTGTTGGCACCACCAATAACTGACTGGGTAAATGTTTCAGTAATATCAGAGTAAGGTTGGATAAATCTGTGTCCCAGACACAGACGTAGAGAATAGATGTGATATTCATGGCTATGTTTCTTTTCCCTCAGGCCCCGCTGGGTCGCAAAAATGTTATTTTGCCCAGTTACTACACACTGATACTGACACGGATACTGATACTTATGTCGACCATAATGTTTCCTGATTAGATCCAATATTGGCAAGGAGCATTCAGTACATGATTGTGGATATTAAGGACATATTAAAATCACTGAAGACCCTGCTGTTCCTGACAAAGGGGTCTATATGTATGTATATATAGATATATAATGAAAGCTGATGTAACGTTCCTCCATCTCTGTTTGAGAAAGTCTGGGCCAGCTCGACAAGATGGTTTCAAATCCCCAAAAGGATTCTGGTTCTGCACGGGGCCCTGTCACAAATCCAGCGGATCGTATGCAGGAAGCTACATTATTTCTAGTTATGTAACCACGGGTACATTACTTAGACCTGCCATTACATGTGCATGGGTGAGTAGTAGTATTCAAGAATTGGTCGAATACCTTGTCATCCGATATAGATACCCTGGAGAGATGGGATACTCCTTACGTTGTATCATATCAAGGACACTGCAGCATACTTACGTGAGACTGCAAGGGATATAGGACTCTTGAGTTCACGGGCCAATTTCATGGCAGTGTCGGATAGGAGGGCATTGTGGATTCACCAAGAGAATGCTGATGCTGACTCCAAGAAGAAAGGGAGTCTCTTCCCTATGAAGGTGAAGCCTTGTTTGGTGACTGCCTAGTTAATTTGATCTCGGCCGCTCCCGCAGGTAAGTCAACCTTCTTGCCCTATGTTCCCTCCCAACGGATGAAGACGCATCATTATCTGATGCAGTCATTTCGGCCCAATAGATATGCAAGAAGTTAAGATTCCCCTTTCTTTGCAGGTAGAGGAAGGAGAAGAGAGAAGAGGTCTGCATCCTCTTCAAGATCGCAGGAGCAGAGATCATCCTCTGCTTCTGCCAAATCCACTGCATGACGCTGGGGCTCTCTTGCAGGAGCCCGCACCAGTGGGGGCACGTCTAAAACTCTTCAGTCAGTTCTGGATTCATTCGGACATGGACTCGTGTGTTTTACAAATAGTGTCCCAAGGGTACAAACTGGGGTTTCAAGATGTTCCCCCTCACCGATTGTTCAAACATTAAGTTACTGTGCTATTCCTGGGTTATATAGCGCTGGGGTATGTGCTGGCATACTCTCTCTCTGTCTCTCCAAAGGGCCTTGTGGGGGAAATGTCTTCAGTAAAAGTATTCCCTGTGTGTGTGGTGTGTCGGTACGCGTGTGTCGACATGTCTGAGGAAGAAGGCTATATTAGAGAGGAGCGGGAGCAAATGAACATGGTGTCTCCGCCGACACCTGATTGGATGGATATGTGGAATGTTTTAAATGCTAGTGTAAACTCATTGCACAAAAGATTAGACAAGGCAGAAGCTTTGGGACAGTCAGGGTCTCAACCAATGCCTAATCCTATGTCGCAG
The DNA here is from genome assembly GCF_028390025.1 of Pseudophryne corroboree. Classification (NCBI taxonomy): domain Eukaryota; kingdom Metazoa; phylum Chordata; class Amphibia; order Anura; family Myobatrachidae; genus Pseudophryne; species Pseudophryne corroboree. The sequence goes on along the minus strand of NW_026970141.1, from coordinate 402,101 downwards.
GGACTGTCAGGGTCTCATAAGCGCCCACTATCCAGATTGTTGACACAGATACCGACACGGATTCTGACTCCAGTGTCGATTACGATGATGCAAAGTTACAGCCAAAATTGGCAAAATACATTTGATATATGATTATGGCAATAAAAGATGTTTTGCACATCACAGAGGAGCCCCCTATCCCTGACAAGAGGGTACATATGTACAAGGGAAAGAAGCCTGAGGTAACCTTTCCCCCCTCACACGAGCTGAACGAGTTATGTGAAAAAGCTTGGGAATCTCCTGCAGATTTCCAAAAGGATTCCCCTTTCCCATCAACGGATAGGTTACGATGGGAATCCTCCCCTTGGGTGGACAAAGCATTAACACGCTTATCCAAGAAGGTAGCCCTCCCGTCCCAGGATACGGCTACCCTCAAAGAGTCTGCTGACCGCAAACAGGAGATTACCCTGAAGTCCATTTATACACATTCAGGTACCTTACTTAGACCGGCAATTGCGTCGGCCTGGGTGTGTAGTGCTGTAGCGGCATGGACGGATACCCTAGATAAGGCTACTATTTTATTGCCCCTGGGGCATATAAGAGATGCTGTCCTATATATGTGTGTATGCAAACTACAGGTGGTGCTGCAGGGCTCACACCCTTTTACTTGTCTTGTAGAGCAACTCTGGAGCTGTTACTGGGTCCAGCTGCTGCAAGAAATCAGCTTGAATGCTTCAGGGGCTTGGGCATGGCCAACATGAGCCCCACACTGATGGGGGTGTATAAAGCGATCTAGGGGTCATCCAAGCGCAACCCCACAAAGGCCGCCATGCCCTGCGTGACCATTTTCTCTTTTCATATGCAGACGAGGGTTGCAGCCAACTATGCCCATTGCTTGGATGACATCACCGTATGCAAATCCGTCTGCTGCAGACCTTTCCCCAGGAATGCTTGTACTAGTTGTTGCATATGGTTTGATGTTTGAGGGTGCTTCAGTATTAGGCAGCCTTCCGCCCTCTCATGTTCATCTGAAAATATGTGGTCTCCCTGCAGTTCCCTTGTGCTTCCTCAGTTGAATCTCCTTAACTTGACGGGTGTGTGCCCGAGCAGCCGCCCTCCACAGCCCTATCCCAGCACATGCTTTTCTTGCGTATGAGATCTCTTGATCATGAAGATAGTTCTCACAGGGTGAGGTTCATCCATTACATTTTAAAGTAGGAAGGTACAAATTACATATTCAAATTACATATATGTGCTGGATTCAAATGTTTTCCCCCCTTCCTTTCTCAATTGTGCCCATCAGCAGCTATTCTAATGTTGCTGCCAATGGGTGTGACACATTCATTTCTTCTGTGGGGTACACTGGACTCCACAAGGATTCACATTGGGGTGTAGAGTAGGATCTTGATCTGAGGCACCAACAGGCTCAAAGCTTTTGACTGTTCCCAAGATGCTCAGCGCCCCCTCCTCTATAACCTCGCTTCCATGAACAGGGAGCTCAGTTTGTAGTTGGTGCCTTCAGTAGCAGGCCACTTAAGAGGGGGCTGCCTCAGGCAGCCTATTCTTAGCTATTAATTTTGACAAGAAAAGAAGAACTTTTTTTTATAAGAATCTACAAGGGCTGCAGCAGGCTAGGTCTAATAGACATCTTTACTGCAGCTCCATCACTCCCAGCGGCGCAGTATACTCCCGCGCCCTGGTTGCTGGGTCACTGCAGCGGAGGCTCCGGTTTCTTCCTAAGGTCAGTCACACACACACCGCCCTCCGGGATCACGAGGCCGCTGATGAAAGGGAGGTAAGGGACTTCTGTGCCCACACTATACCGTGATCCAGCGTGGCTGTAGGGGGCGGGCCATGTGCGCACTGGCGTGGACACTGATTACTGGGCAGCTGCTCCACTAGCCACCAGGGACAGTTAAGGAGCACAGCTCTGGGGGGTTTTCTCTTATATTAACCCCATTTTGTACTACCCGCAGTGCATTGTGATAGGTAATAGAGCCTGATTCAGGTTGGATTGCAATCGCAATAAGCAGTTTAACTGCAAAAATTGCTAAGAGCATACGCATGCGCCTGCATTTTCTGCGGCACCCCGCAGTTAATGCGATCGCCTCTGACTGTCAATCGGTGCAGGGGGGGGGGGGGTCAGCAACACTCCATTTCCAAGTCGGAGATGGAGCGGTGCGTGGGCAGGGCTTCAAAATGGGGTCGGCAACGGAGAAACAGGAGGCGTGGTCAGAGCGGTTGCATGACATCACATGCAGCAGCTGCGATCACAAAAATGGTGGCGGCTTCCTGCGCACACATACAGTCTGCACCAACAGGAGGCTAACCCATTTTTTATGATCACGCTGAACTGCACTGCGACTGCAATTTCAGCGTGGTCAAGAAGGGAGGCGGCATGCTGGGTGGCCCCAGCATGCGAACCAAAGGATTGCAAATTCTGTTACTTAGCAGAATTTGCAATCCTTACTGAATTAGGCCCATTGATTACAAAATTTATTTGTAAATATTTGAAGTTTTTCTTCAGGGACTAACACAAAAGATGCTTGGGGCTACTAACACATGGGTAAGCCACGTAAAGCTTCCCATGGGTCAGTGGCATCACAACGGGGTTGCGGCCCACACCCGAGTGTCACCCGCCAAGGGGGGTGACACCAAAGTGCCGGCTCCTCTTCAGTGACAGAATATGGGTGTTTCACTGTGACATTACGTGCAACACCCAGTTTCTGTCACTGTGCAGGAGCCAGCACCACTCACACACTAGTCCCCGGGTGCAGCACTCAACCCCCGGGATACCCGGAGCAACAAAATGGAGATTCAGGCCAACAGGCCACACCCCTACCTATGAGACCATGCCTCCATTTTACCATTGCGCTGCTTATCTGCGCGCACTGCATTACAATCTCCCTCGCTGCCTCTCTGGGTGTCACCAATGATAGTGACACCTTTGCCATGCTTGTAGCAGCTGGTCCTAAGATCTACGCCTCCAGCCCTGAGTGTTTGCCCTTGTGACTTGTTGATCATCATAGCGAAGCAGATTCTTACAGAAAACTGCAGGGGCTTAGATTAAAAAGAAAAACATTGACGAACCCATCATTTCAGCAACAGGGTCTGCCACACGGCTGACTGAAATGACTGGTTGGTTTGGACCCCCACCAAAAAAGAAGCAATCAATCTCTCCTTGCACAAACTGGCTCTACAGAGGCAAGATGTCCACCTCATCATCCTCCGATTCCTCACCCCTTTCACTGTGTACATCGCCCTCCTCACAGATTATTAATTCGTCCCCACTGGAATCCACCATCTCAGATCCCTGTGTACTTTCTGGAGGCAATTGCTGGTGAATGTCTCCACGGAGGAATTGATTATAATTCATTTTGATGATCATCATCTTCTCCACATTTTCTGGAAGTAACCTCGTACGCCGATTGCTGACAAGGTGAGCGGCTGCACTAAACACTCTTTTGGAGTACACACTGGAGGGAGGGCAACTTAGGTAGAATAAAGCCAGTTTGTGCAAGGGCCTCCAAATTGCCTCTTTTTCCTGCCAGTATACATACGGACTGTCTGACGTGCCTACCTGGATGCGGTCACTCATATAATCCTCCACCATTCTTTCAAAGGTGACAGAATCATATGCAGTGACAGTAGACGACATGTCAGTAATCGTTGCCAGGTCCTTCAGTCTGGACCAGATGTCAGCACTCACTCCAGACTGCCCTGCATCACCGCCAGCGGGTGGGCTCGGAATTCTTAGCCTTTTCCTCGCACCCCCAGTTGCGGGAGAATGTGAAGGAGGAGCTGTTGACGGGTCACGTTCCGCTTGACTTGACAATTTTCTCACCAGCAGGTCTTTGAACCTCTGCAGACTTGTGTCTGCAGGAAAGAGAGATACAATGTAGGTTTTAAATCTAGGATCGAGCACGGTGGCCAAAATTTATTGCTCTGATTTCAACAGATTGAATCCTGGTTAAGCGAATTAAGGGCTCCATCCACAAGTCCCACATGCCTAGCGGAATCGCTCTGTTTTAGCTCCTCCTTCAATGTCTCCAGCTTCTTCTGCAAAAGCCTGATGAGGGGAATGACCTGACTCAGGCTGGCAGTGTCTGAACTGACTTCACGTGTGGCAAGTTCAAAGGATTGCAGAACCTTGCACAACGTTGAAATCATTCTCCACTGCGCTTGAGTCAGGTGCATTCCCCCTCCTTTGCCTATATCGTGGGTAGATGTATAGGCTTGAATGGCCTTTTGCTGCTCCTCCATCCTCTGAAGCATATAGAGGGTTGAATTCCACCTCGTTACCACCTCTTGCGTCAGAGGATGGCAGGGCAGGTTCAGGAATGTTTGGTGGTGCTCCAGTCTTCGGCACGCGGTGGCTGAATGCAGAAAGTGGCCCGCAATTCTTCGGGCCACCGACAGCATCTCTTGCACGCCCCTGTCGTTTTTTAAATAATTCTGCACCACCAAATTCAATGTATGTGCAAAACATGGGACGTGCTGGAATTTGCCCAGATGTAATGCACGCACAATATTGGTGGCGTTGTCCGATGTCACAAATCCCCAGGAGAGTCAAATTGGGGTAAGCCATTCTGCGATGATGTTCCTCAGTTTCCGTAAGAGGTTGTCAGCTGTGTGCATCTTATGGAAAGCGGTGATACAAAGCGTAGCCTGCCTAGGAACGAGTTGGCATTTGCGAGATGCTGCTACTGGTGCCGCCGCTGCTGTTCTTGCTGCGGGAGGCAATACATCTACCCAGTGGGCTGTCACAGTCATATAGTCCTGAGTCTGCCCTGCTCCACTTAACCACGGACATGTGGACTAGTGGACATTGGGTACAACTGCATTTTTTAGGACACTGGTGACTCTTTTTCTGAGGTCTGTGTACATTTTCGGTATCGCCTGCCTAGAGAAATGGAACCTAGATGGCATTTGGTACCGGGGACACAGTACCTCAATCAAGTCTCTAGTTGCCTCTGAATTAACGATGGATACCGGAACCACGTTTCTCACCACCCAGGCTGACAAGACCTGAGTTATCCGCTTTGCAGCAGGATGACTGCTGTGATATTTCATCTTCCTCGCAAAGGACTGTTGGACAGTCAATTGCCTACTGGAAGTAGTACAAGTGGTCTTCCGACTTCCCCTCTGGGATGACGATCGACTCCCAGCAGCAACAACAGCAGCGCCAGCAGCAGTAGGCGTTACACTCAAGGATGCATCGGAGGAATCCCAGGCAGGAGAGGACTCGTCAGACTTGCCAGTGACATGGCCTGCAGGACTATTGGCTCTCCTGTCTAAGGAGGAAATTGACACTGAGGGAGTTGGTGGTGTGGTTTGCAGGAGCTTGGTTACAAAAGGAAGGGATTTAGTGGTCAGTGGACTGCTTCCGCTGTCATCCAAAGTTTTTGAACTTGTCACTGACTTATGATTAATGCGCTGCAGGTGACGTATAAGGGAGGATGTTCTGAGGTGGTTAACGTCCTTACCCCTACTTATTACAGCTTGACAAAGGCAACACACGGCTTGACACCTGTTGTCCGCATTTGTGTACAGGATGCATACCTTCATGTCCAAATTTATCCATCTCATCAGTCGTACCTCAGATTTGCGGTACAGGACTGTCATTGCCAATTTCAGACGTTGCTGTTTGGTCTCTCCACGGCCCAGAGAATTTTCACCAAGGTAATGGTGGAAATGATGGTTCTCCTGCGCAAGCAATGTGTCACAATTATCCCGTACTTGAGCGATCTCATAAAAGCGAGATCAAGAGAGCAGTTGCTGAACAGCGTATCACTTTCACTGAAAGTGTTACAGCAACACGGCTGGATTTTCAATATCCCAAAGTCGCAGTTGGTTCCTACGACTCGTCTGTCTTTATTGGGCATGATTCTGGACACAGACCAGAAGAGGGTTTATCTCCCGATAGAAAAGGCCCAGGAACTCATGACTCTTGTCAGGAACCTATTGAAACCAAAACTTGTGTCAGTGCATCACTGCACTCGAGTCCTGGGAAAGATGGTGGCATCATACAAAGCCATTCCATTCGGCAGGTTCCATGCGAGGACTTTCCAATGGGACCTACTGGACAAGTGGTCTGGGTCACATTTACAGATGCATTGGTTGATCACCCTGTCCCCCAGGGTCAGGGTATCACTCCTGTGGTGGCTGCAGAGTGCTCACCTTCTCGAGTGACGCAGATTCGGCATTCAGGACTGGATCCTGGTGACCACAGATGCAAGCCTCCAAGGTTGGGGAACAGTCACACAGGGAAGAAATTTCCAAGGTCTTTGGTCAAGTCAAGAGACTTGTCTTCACATCAACATCCTGAAACTAGGGGCCATATACAATGCCCTACGTCAAGCGGAGACCTTACTTTGCGACCAACCGGTTCTGATCCAGTCAGACAACGTCACCGCAGTGGCTCATGTAAACCGCCAAGGCGGCACAAGGAGCAGAGTGGCGATGGCACAAGCTACCTTTGCATTTTTCTCCCAAACGAAGGACACTAGAATGAAAATTTTAAAGCCTCCTGTTAGTGCTTTATCTACACGGTATAGCCCTGAATTTTCCAATGCGTAGCTCTTTGCAAAAGAGAGATATTGGCAAGGAAAAGCTGTCTTGTACCTTTGCATTTTTCTCCCAAACGAAGGACACTAGAAAGAAAATTTTAAAGCCTCCTGTTAGGCCATCATCTACACGGCATAGCCCTGAATTTTCCAATGCGTAGCTCTTTGCAAAAGAGAGATATTGGCAAGGAAAAGCTGTCTTGTACCTTTGCATTTTTCTCCCAAACGAAGGACACTAGAAAGAAAATTTTAAAGCCTCCTGTTAGGCCATCATCTACACGGCATAGCCCTGAATTTTCCAATGTGCAGCTCTTTGCAAAAGAGAGATATTGGCAAGGAAAAGCTGTCTTGTACCTTTGCATTTTTCTCCCAAACGAAGGAAACTAGAATGAAAATTTTAAAGCCTCCTGTTAGTGCTTCCTCTACACGGTATAGCCCTGAATTTTCCAATGCGTAGCTCTTTGCAAAAGAGAGATATTGGCAAGGAAAAGCTGTCTTTCAACTCTTCCACAACTGAAAAACAGATAGTGTTCCCAAGCCTTCCATCCTGTAATATCTTCAGTCTCTCGTCAATGAAGAAAACAATCCCTCCAGCAGACTCTTCAACCACGATACAAGATCACAGCCAAAAGGGCGAGAAGCAACTACACTTGCGTTTAACCAAAATGGCTAAAATTTAGTGGAGGAAAGTGCAGTGCACCAAAACATAAGCTGACACAATCATGGAGAATGCGCCAGCATATATGCTCTTCTATCTATATTTTGCAAACCTGCTCTTGTCCCCTCCAGCTGCTCCATGTAGATTTGACGCCTGGCAAGGTGCATAACCCACTGACAAGCAGGCACACTCCTGCATGAGTTTTCACTCTCACTAGCAGGATGATACACATTCATTTGCATGTGCTCCACCTCTGACACACCGCCCACCCAACCACCCAGTCACCAGAGCCACCCACAAGCCAACTGGCTCCGTGATTTAATTTGCACAGTGCAGTCATCCAGGCAGCATGTCCTTCTCAATGGAATAATCTCTGGTTACATGGAATCTTCCGCATTGGAATGCTGCGGAACAAAAAGGATTTAAACATTCAGCTTGCTAGCATTCAATGTACCTGCGGCTTGGCTCTAGCACATGGGTCTTCATCCTGTGGCCCTCCAGCTGCTGTGAAACTACACATCCCAGCATGCCCTGCCACAGTTTTGCTATTAAGGTATGCTAAAACTGAGGCAGGGCATGCTGGTATATGTAGTTCCACAGCAGCTGGAGGGTCGCAGGTTGAAGACCCATATTCTAGCATGCCTGTTCTATGATGCATGTTCCGTGATGTCACAATCAGCTTGGAATGGGGTGTCTAGCATGCATTTGCTGACAGCCACTTGAGGGAGACACACATCAGGAGATGCAGCATATCGGAGGTCTTCGATGCCTTTCCAGCAAATGCACACCACCAGCTGCTGGTCTGGACACAAAACAATACCCACAATTGAAGGCTCAAAATGCCCAACTACAGGATTAATGTAAGTAGTGAATTTAGGAATGAATTTAGAAGTAGGAAATTAAGTTAGTTCACAAGTACATTCAAATTCCGATCTAAAGTCTAGGTAGGCCTCACGTCCTGGCAGCCCCCAGCATTTAAAAATGCCTTGATTAGAGGTAGGGAATTAAATGTAGATAAGAAGTAGACACAAAATAACACTCCACAGAGCAATTATCAGGTGTCTTTATCAATTGTTGCATTTAAAAAATCAAGCAATTAGGGAACACAATGTTGCGACAATGTAACCCTATTTGCAAAATAGTACTAAATAAGTTTGTCGATGTAAGACATTTGCAAAGGCGCAAACAAAACACGCTGGAAAATGCAACTGAATCTGTTTTTGGAGGTTAGAATAGATGCAGGATCAAGTAGCTCAATGGGTAGGGTGTTTGATTAGAATTCAACAGGTTATAGATTTGAATCCTGGGTATGATAGTTTGAGGTGTTATTTCATAAAGTATGTTTATATATTAGTCACACATGGCTTACTTTTACAAATGGCATGTCACCAGTTAGTGCTGACTGCTGATATGCCATTTGCACAAACACCCCATGTGTGACTGTATATGCATTTAAGGAGGGCACCCCGGCAATACCACAAACCATTGAGTGTCAAGTATACTAGATATATCTTCATATCTCATGTGCTTTCTCTGAGACCAATCTTGTTATGCCCCTTCCCCACAAGGCATGCGCCTTTTGTCCATATTGCAAAAATGGGGAGGGGAGGGGAGGGGGCATATAATTCTCTGTCACAGGGCACCAAAAAGTCTAGTTATGGCTCTGGTATGCATTATGTAATCTGGCAGACCATATCTCCAACACTGGCTGGTTGGAATAGAAATCCGGTTATCTATGTGAGCAAATGACCATCAACGATTTACTCTCAAACACTAGAAAATGGACAAACATGGTCCCCTAAACAAATTGGTTAAATTTTGGGTTTAACCAATTTGTGTAATGACCATTTTTGACCACTTTTCTAGTGTTTGGGAGCAAATGGTTAATTGACATTTGCTACTATACATTACCAGATTTTCATTCCACCCATCCAGACTGGATAGATAGCCTGACAGATAATTGTGTAGTGTACGCCCAGGATAACTGTCAGTTGTGCTTTCTTTTATGACGGCACATAAATGGGTGGGCAGATCCAGAGCAAGCACTGCCCACTCATGCATAGTTGTCAACTGATGTGAAGTTCCAGGGGGCAATCTCAGTTATAAAGAAAAGTATCTGGAAATTGTCCCTAGTTTAAAAAAAAAATAAAAAAAAATTGATCAACTCCATTTATTTAGTATGATATCCCAGCAGTCAGAACAACATACTTTATTAAATAACACATCTCAAACTACCATACCCAGGATTCAAACCTATAACCTGTTGAATTCTAATCAAACACCCTACCTATTGAGCTATTTGATCCTGCATAAAAATTGTGAACATTATATGAAGCTATTGGTACTTTGCAAAAAAAAAGTATCAGCATTACAACGCAGCAGATCCATGCAGTTTGCAGCCACACACTACATGTATCTGCTCAGCCACAATGCTGATTATTTCTTCACAAAGTACAAGGTGAGCTCCAAACAGAATTCTCTAGCTTAGAATTATACCTTTCTATGCCAAACCTAGAAGTCGGGCCCCCCACCCTGGGATCCCCCAGAGGGAGGCCTGCACCGTCATGCGGCAGGCTTGTCCGTTTTGGAAGCAGGCTGATGGGCAGCCCAGGCTTGCTTCAGTCTGGGCTTGGCAGGTCTGGAAGCATGAGCTTGCTTTGGGTATGCCTGACCTTGGGTACGCTTTACCTGAGGGATGAAAGGGCCAAGGGAAAGTACTTTTAGCCTTCTGCGTGGTAGGAGTCATACGAGGTAGGCAAGCTGTTTTAGCAGTAGCCAGATCAGCTACAATCTTATTGAGGTCTTCTCCAAAGAGAGTGTCTCCCTTGAAAGGAAGCACCTCCAGGGTTTTCTTGGAATCCATATCCACCGACCAGGATCTCAACCAGCTGTATAAAGTATTACCTTGGAACTGGCTCTCCACTCCCCATTATCTGGTTATCATGGCTTCCTCCGCCAGTGTCCAGACTCGCTTGCTGAAGCTCGGCCACTTCTTCCTAGCAGCAGGCTCCTGGATCACTGGGCAGCAGAGGTGCTTGGGAGCCGGAAGGGGGCGGAGCAATCAGGTAGGCAGTTGCAGTGCTGCCCAGCTATCTGTGGTGTGAGAAGAAGCAGGGGCACCCCACCGCTGGCAGTGCTGCAGCTAGCGGTGGTGGCAGCGGCGAGGCTGCTGGGCTGGGTCTTGAAAAAGGTGGAAAGAAGGGTTTTACGGCATGGAATGTACAAACTGCGAGACCCTGCTGGTAGCGCCTTTGTCTATTTAGTAGGAAGGGCACGTAACAGCCGGGGGGCAATGGAGGAAGCCCCTTTAGGGCTGGAGCCCGGCGGCAACTGACTCTGTTGTCTCTGGCAGTTCTGCCCCTGGACTAGAGGAATGGTCAAGAACATGGCAACATTTAATGCCAAAAAATGCAAAATCATACACGTCTCAAAAATGCAAAGGCTAACTATAATATTAAGGGCATTATAATGGCAAGAGGAAAGCTATCTAAGTATTACTATTTCAGGTGAGCAATGTAACAAAGCAATAGGAAAGGCAAGTCAGATGCTTGTTTGCATAGGTTAAAGAACCAGTAGCAGAAAAAAGTAATACAGGTTGAGTATCCCATATGCAAATATTCCGAAGTACGGAATATTCCGAAATACGGACTTTTTTGAGTGAGACTGAGATAGTGAAACCTTTGTTTTTTGATGGCTCAGTGTACACAAACTTTGTTTAATACTCAAAGTTATTAAAAATATTGTATTAAATGAACTTCAGACTGTGTGTATAAGGTGTATATGACACATGAATGAATTCTGTGAATGTACACACACTTTGTTTAATGCACAAAGTTATAAAAAATATTGGCTAAAATTACCTTCAGGCTGTGTGTATAAGGTGTATATGAAACATAAATGCATTCTGTGCTTAGATTTAGGTCCCATCACCATAATATCTCGTTATGGTATGCAATTATTCCAAAATACAGAAAAATCCGATATCCAAAATTCCTCTGGTCCCAAGCATTTTGGATAAGGGATACTCAACCTGTAATGCCACTGTATAGGTCCTTGGTACAGCCACATTTAGAATCCTGTGTTCAGTTCCAGAAGCCATATCTCCAGAAGGCTGTAAATACATTAGGGCAACTAAAATTGGGCATGGCCTACATCACAAAACTTACCTGGAAATACTAAAAAATGTTGATGTGTATAGTTTGGAGAAGGGAAGAGGGAACATACAGTAATAGAAACATTTAAATATATAGGGAGGAATGTAATAGGGTGTGAGAATCAGAAAGTGAGAGATTTTGTGTTTTTTCCTGTTGTTTTTTTTTTTTTATTGTTTGTTTTTTAAAGTGGCAATCCTTTACATGGCAAAACCAGGTTGATATTTGCCATGTAAAGGATTGCCACCGTGGGCATGTGTAGAAGGGGCACTGCTACTGTTGGCATTATGTGTGTAAGCTGCACTGATATGGTGGTTATGTGTATAAAGGGCACTGCGACTGTGGGTATTATTATTATTATTATTATTATTATTATTATTACATGCGGTGTAATGACAATAAGATAGTGCTACTGTGTGGCGTATTTTGATTTGGGGTGCTATTGTGTGGCCATGCCCCTTCCTTGTGATACCACACCTTCTTTTTTTAAGGAGCGCACTGTCCCTTTATTAAGTATTAGAGAGAGGGCCCAAATTAATAGTTTGCAGGGAGGCGCCAAACACCCTAGCACTGGCCCTTTGGTAGGGGACAGGATTTGCTTCTGCTTGTGCACATATGTTATGATTGCCAGCCAACAGCACTGGTTTTGCCTATAACACTAACTATAAATATTTTGAATTGGTCCTGGACCACCAATCCAAGGCACCCCTGCAAGTGTCCTGAGGCACCCCAGGGTGCAGTTTGAGAACCACTGGTCTAGTGAGTACCCAGGATAATTATTGTAGCTGGTCTGCGGGTAACAGCTCTCAGATCCACTTCTAGAAAAAATGCAGCAATGTAATTTGAGTGACAAACTGCAGAGATGAACCCTTTCTGTGACTGCTGCACAGGGATCACACAAACTCTATTCATAGGGCTGACTTCACTTAGGGGAGATGTTCTCACCCCGCAAAGAAGTGCGAGTATATACCGCACTTACGGTACCATTGGATTTACAGATATTTTCTTGCAATACACTATGGGGGTCATTCTGAGTTGATTGCTCGCTAGCAGTTTTTAGCAGCCATGCAAACGCATTGTCGCTGCCCACTGGAGAGTGTATATTCACTTTGGAGAAGTGCGAACACTTGAGCAGCCGAGCGCCTGCAAAATCGTTTCAAAATAAGACCAGCACTGTAGTTACACTTCGTGTGCGTTGATTCTAACAACCGAGGGACGGCTTTTGATGTCACACACCCATCCAGCGAATGCCCAGCCACGTCTGCATTTCTTCTGCCACGCTTGCATTTTTCCAAGCACTCCCTGAAAACGGTCAGTTGACACCCAGAAACGCCCTCTTTCTGTCAATCTCCTTGTGGCCTGTTCTGTGATTGGAATAATCGCTAGAACTAGTGCAAAACCACAATGGACTTTGTACCCGTACGATGCGCATGCACATTACGGAGCATGCGCATGCACAGATTAGCCATTTTTTTTCAACTGATTGCTACGCAGCGAACAACGGCAGCAAGCGATCAACTCGGAATGACCCCCTATATACATAGAAACATGGATTTTTACTGCAGGAATTATGGTTAGTTTAGGGGTATCGGTTAGGGTCAACAGAGGTGTAGCTAGGGGTCCAAGCGCCCCTGGCAAAGTAAGGGACTGGCGCCCCCCCTTTCGATAAAGCATTGCAGTCCATTGGCGGTTACCATGTTGGAGCCACAGCAACTGACCCCCTCCCCCACACGCTGCCCTACATCATCGGCTGGGATTCACTGTTGGTGTGAAGCCACTGGGAACATTCTGGTAGCATTAGCAGCAGTCTGTGTCATAGATAGGGAAGGCAGAAGGTTAACTAGCTAATAGCAGTCTGTTGGCAGCAGAGGCTGGGCGGGGGGCTGAGAATGAGCCAACGCTGATCAGTGTCCAGTCTGCTCAGACAAAAATATTTTGTGATCAGGGCTGGTTCTAGACCAAAGGAGCCAATGGCAAAAATTTCCTTTGGCACCCCCCCCCCCCACACACACACACACATACACACACACACACACACACACACACACACACACACCAAAAAAGAACATATCCCAGTTTAACATAACGCTATGTGGTGCAAGCTGTGGAGCTGGTCACTTGTATCAGACCTCTGACATTTGCCTTTTCACCCATATTGCATACTTTTTCTTGCAGGTTGTGTCTTAATTCAAGAAGTGTTCTAAGTACTTCAGCTTAGTATCTTTACTGACCCCTCTTTACCCCACACTACATAACTGACCCCTCTATACCCTACACTACATCACTGACCTTTCTATAACCATCACTGCATTACTGACCCCTCTATACAGTACACTGACCTCTATATACCTGCTAGTACATCCCTGATGCCTATATTCCCTAAGCTAAATCCCTGACGCCTCTATTCCCTACGCTACATCCCTGACGCCCATATTCCCTATGCTACATCCCTGACGCCTCTATACCCTACGCTACATCCCTGATGCCTCTATTCCCTACGCTACATTCCTGATGCCTCTATAACCTACGCTACATCCCTGACGCCTCTATACCCTACGCTACATCCCTGACGCCTCTATACAGTACAATGCATTACTGATCCCTCTAGACCATACATCCTCATTACATCAGAGAGATAGTGAAACACTGGAAAAAATAAGGATAAAGTGGACTACAGAAACTGATGCTCTAAACAAAGGAGAGAGAGAGAAAAGCACAAGGGAAAGTGGGCAATCAGAACACCATAGAGAGAGGAGAGATAGAAATGCCTGAAAAAGTAAAGGGGGTTGGGTATGGCATCCGGCGCTCGGGATTCCAGCAGTCACATGATACCTAATCCTAATCCTAACCCTCTGGGGGGGTGGCGGATAGGGCTAACCCTCAGGGGGTGGCAGCTAGGACTAACCCCCCCCCCTCCTAGTGCCTTCCCTAACACCCCCTCCCCCGGTCCTAACCCTCCCTCCAATACTCGCCTTCGGGATGTTGGCTGTCTGTGTGCCGGCACCAGTCTCCCAAGTGGTGTCATGATTCCAACATCGGTCAAATGACCGCCGGTATACCGTCTGCCGGGATGGTAAATGTATCCTGAGGACAGGTAGTGAGTGTGGAGGGATAGGTGGTTCAGTAAAATGTAACAGCTCAAACTGCGATCATTCACTGATAAATTGATTTATAGCTCTCCCTTTTTAACCATTGCAGTCATAAAAGCAATGTTTTTTAAACTTTTAAATAAAGCTTGTTAGCATCCCCAGCACACTGTATATGCTGGGAGATGTAGTTCTCAATATGAAAACATTTAATTACTGTATGAACTCTAATCCCCCAACTGAAACCTCTCACAAACACACACTCCTAAATCTAGTACACACACACACACACACACACACACATTTCCCCAGTACTGACAACTCTCATCACTTCCACACACTGACAACTCCCTCCTGCTCCTCTCCCCACTGACACTGACAGCTCCCTCACAGTCACACACATCCTCCACCCCCCCACCCCCCCCCCACACACACACTGATAGCACACATGCACAAATATCCCCCTCCTCGACACTAACTGTCACGGACTGCTTGGGCAGCAGGGGGCAGGCTCTGACTTGAAGTGCTGAAATTCAACAGCTCTCTCGAACTTGCAAGGCATGGCTGTGCAGCTGTCTCCAGCCATCTCCTTGCCCACTGTGTAATTTGTGGCGTTCTCTGATGTTCCCCGCTCTGCCTCTACAACCGGCACATAATGTACAGCAGTGGTGACTCCTGAGTATGGGCCTGGAGAACTCCGCCTACCGGGGGGTAGGGATTAATAATTTCAAAGGGGCAGAGCTAGGAGTGAAGCAGTGGACAGCAGTTGAGGGGCGTTTCAAACTGTAACAGGGTTGGGACAATTTCAGTATCCTTCCCTCACCGTCTAATTGGTCAGTCCCACGCTGATTGCCATAGCGCCCTTTCGAGACTGCAGAACTCTATCCCTTAGCCACGGTTGGCACAGCTGGATGGTGCCCCTGGCAAGTGCCATCCTGGCCAAGGGGAAGATACGCCCCTGAGGGTCAGGGCCAGAAACAGAAATCTCGGGGCCCAGTACACTGATATCTCTGGGGCCCCCTCAACCCCCCCTTAACTTGGCAGAGGGATCTTTAAAAAAAAATGGAGCCTTTGACTCGGACCGTCAGTGAGGCCGGCAGGTGGTTTTCATACTGGGCTATCCAGCTCTTCGGTGGCAGTGGCAGGGACATTCAGAAAAGGGCCAGCACAGCAACATGCATAATAATGGCAATACAGTATGGACCACAGGGACTGGACAAAGTGATGGGGTAAAAGGAGGGGGGAGGGTTTAGTTGGCCTGTTAATTGTTTTCCTGCTTAAATTGAGCAGTTGGTGGATACACTTTAAAAAGCAATATTGGCACTGTGGCCCCATTATTTCTGTTCTTAATACTTGGAGCCCTGAACAAGTGTCCCCTTTGTCCCCCCTGTCACCGGGCCTGTTCAGGCGTTACCTATGGAGAAGCTGCGACATGACATCCTAGGACACGATACTGCACCATGCATCACCATTATATTTCAGTGTGCCTTGTCAATATTTAAATCTTGTTCTGTGTGACGTGAGTTGTAAATGGTTGAAAATCTCTGTGTTACAGTATCGTCACCATGTAGTTATAACAACACCGCAAAACCACCAAAAGACGTGTTTTGGTAGAGGGACTGCTGGAGGGGCCCATTGGGGCCCCCAGTTTGCTACCCCACCCCAGTATACCTGTGCTGTAGCCAGTGGAAGGGGCACTATCTTCCCGGTGATCTCTTCGGGAAGATGGTGCCGCACATAGAAAGCAAAGACTCTGGCTGCACTCTCCTGCCCTCGCTCTAAGCAAGGTGATCGGGCCACAAAAGGACCCCTGTCGGACCCCTGCCGGACCCCGGCCTGTGGGCCACAAAAGGATGCATTGGGGGCGGCATGCGGCCCATGGGTTTGACACCCCTGCCCTAGAGTATCAAAATTTGTTTCACGGCACCCCTAGGCCAAAGTTTTTTTTATTGAGAAATTCAGAAAAAAATATAAAATTAAGTAAATTGTGTTTATAGCATGTCATCCTCAGGTTCAGTTATGTTGTGAGGGAATGGTTTTGCCAATTTAATAAAGTATAAATAATTTTAATTGGTCCTGGACCACCAAACTATGCTACCAGTGCAAGAACCCCAGTTTGGAAACTACTGCCATAAAATAAACCTTTTTTGTTTTTTTTAAACTACATGTAATACACCTTAGAGCTCAGTTCCTAAAAGGTTTTAAACCCTTGCATACAGTAAACTACACATATTTAAAAATCCTACACTGGGCACAAGTGCTCACGGGCCAATTTCATGGCAGTCTCGGATAGGAGGGCATTGTGGATTCACCAAGGGAATGCTGATGCTGACTCCAAGAAGAAAGGGAGTCTCTTCCCTATGAAGGTGAAGCCTTGTTTGGCGACGGCCTAGTTAATTTGATCTCGGCAGCTCCCGCAGGTAAGTCATCCTTCTTGCCCTATGTTCCCTCTCAACGGATGAAGACGCATCATTATCTGACGCAGTCATTTCGGCCCAATAGATATGCAAGAAGTTAAGATTCCCCTTTCTTTGCAGGTAGAGGAAGGAAAAGAGGGAAGAGGTCTGTAGCCTCTTCAAGATCGCAGGAGCAGAGATCGTCCTCTGCTTCTGCCAAATCCACTGCATGACGCTGGGGCTCTCTTGCAGGAGCCCGCACCAGTGGGGGGCACGTCTAAAACTCTTCAGTCAGTTCTGGATTCATTCGGACCTGGACTCGTGGGTTTTACAAATAGTGTCCCAAGGGTACAAACTGGGGTTTCAAGACGTTCCCCCTCACCGATTGTTCAAATCAGCCTTAGTCAGCAGGGAGAAGGTTTTTATTCAAGCCTCTTCGTGGTCCCGAAGCCGGATGGCTCAGTCAGACCAATCTTAAATCTGAAATCCCTTAATTTCTACCTAAAGAAATTCAATTTCAAGATGGAATCTCTCAGGGTAGTGATCTCCAGTCCGGGGGATAAAGGAGATTTCATGGTTTTGGTAGACATAAAGGATGCCTACTTATATGTTCCCATTTAGCCACTGCATCAAGCTACCTGAGGTTTGCAATTCAGGATTGTCATTACCAATTTCAGACGTTGCCGTTTGGTCTGTCCACGGCTCCGAGGATTTTCACCAGGGTGATGGCGGAAATGATGGTTCTCCTTCGCAAGCAAGGAGTCACAATTATCCCGTACTTGGATGATCTCCTGATAAAGGCGAGATCCAGGGACCAGTTGGTGCAAAACATCTACTCTCCCTGACAGTTCTTCAACAACATGGTTGGCTCCTAAACTTGCCAAAATCGCAGTTGGTCCCAATGACGCGGTTGTTGTTTTTGGGAGTGATACTGGACACAGAAGAGGTTTTCTTCTAGTGGAAAGGCTCTGGAGATCCAGAGTCTGGTCAAACAAATTCTGAAACCAGCAAGAGTGTTAATCCATCAATGCATTCAGTTGCTGGGGAAGATGGTTGCGGCCTACTAGGCCATTCAGTTTGGCAGGTTCCATGCCAGAGTGTTCCAGTGGGACCTGTTGGACAAGTGGTCCGGATCCCACCTACACATGCACCGGAGGATAATCCTGTCTTCCAAGACCAGAATCTCACTCCATTGGTGGCTGCACAGTTCTCACCACCTAGAGGGGCGATGGTTCGGGATCCAGGACGGGATCCTAGGGACCACGGATGCAACCCTCCGAGGCTGGAGAGCAGTCACACAGGGGGAAAACATTCAAGGAAGATGGTCAAGTCTTCCTTGGATGTTTTCATCTCCACATAAATGTTCTGGAGTTAAGGGCCATTTAATAACTGCAGACACAGTACGCACTGGGACGGGTGCCCAGCATCCTCTACGGACTAAGAGAAAAGGATTTACCGGTAGGTATTAAAATCCTATTTTCTCTAACGTCCTAGAGGATGCTGGGGACTCCGTAAGGACCATGGGGATAGACGGGCTCCGCAGGAGACATGGGCACTTTAAGAAAGACTTTAGTTCTGGGTGTGCACTGGCTCCTCCCTCTATGCCCCTCCTCCAGAACTCAGTTTGATACTGTACCCAGTGGAGACTGGGTGCTTTTCAGGAGCTCTCCTGAGCTTTCTGACAGAAAGTATTTTGTTAGGTTTTTAATTTTCAGGGAGCACTGCTGGCAACAGACTCCCTCATCGAGGGACTGAGGGGAGAGAAGCAGCCCTACTCTCTGAGTTGCAAGGTCCTGCTTCTTAGGCTACTGGACACCATTAGCTCCAGTGGGATTGGTACGCAGGATCTCACCCTCGCCGTCCGTCCCAGAGCCGCGCCGCCGTCCCCCTCGCAGAGCCGGAAGATAGAAGCCGGGTGAGTATGAGAAGAAAAGAAGACTTCAGAGGCGGCAGAAGACTTCATGATCTTCACTGAGGTAACGCACAGCACTGCAGCTGTGCGCCTTTGCTCCCATACACCTCACATACTCCGGTCACTGTAAGGGTGCAGGGCGCAGGGGGGGCGCCCTGGGCAGCAATATAAACCTCTTTCGCAAAAATATAACATATATACAGCTGGGCACTTTATATATGTATAAGCCCCCACCAATTTTACAGTTTAAGCGGGACAGACGCCCGCCTCCGAGGGGGCGGGGCTTCTCCCTCAGCACTCACCAGCGCCATTTTTTCTCCACAGCACCGCTGAGAGGAAGCTCCCCGGACTCTACCCTGCTTATACCACGTTAGACAAGAGGGTTGAAAAGAGGGGTGGGGGGGGGCACATAATTCGCAAATTACATACAGCAGCACTACTGGGCAAACATTAAGTTACTGTTTTATTCCTGGGTTATATAGCGCTGGGGGGTGTGCTGGCATACTCTCTCTCTGTCTCTCCAAAGGGCCTTGTGGGGAAACTGTCTTCAGAAAAAGCATTCCCTGTGTGTGTAGTGTGTCGGTACACGTGTGTCGACATGTCTGAGGAAGAAGGCTATATTAGAGAGGAGCGGGAGCAAATGAATGTGGTGTCTCCGCCGACAGCTGATTGGATGGATATGTGGAATGTTTTAAATGCTAGTGTAAACTCATTGCACAAAAGATTAGACAAGGCAGAAGCTTTGGGACAGTCAGGATTTAAACCCATGCCTGATCCTATGTTGCAGGGACTGTCAGGGTCTCATAAGCGCCCACTATCCCAGATTGTTGACACAGATACCGACACGGATTCTGACTCCAGTGTCGATTACGATGATGCAAAGTTACAGCCAAAATTGGCAAAATCCATTCGATTTATGATTATGGCAATAAAAGATGTTTTGCACATCACAGAGGAACCCCCTGTCGCTGACAAGAGGGTACATATGTACAAGGGAAAGAAGCCTGAGGTAACCTTTCCCCCCTCACACGAGCTGAACGAGTTATGTGAAAAAGCTTGGGAATCTCCAGATAAAAGACTGCAGATTTCCAAAAGGATTCTTATGGCGTATCCTTTCCCATCAACGGATAGGTTACGATGGGAATCCTCCCCTAGGGTGGACAAAGCATTAACACGCTTATCCAAGAAGGTAGCCCTCCCGTCCCAGGATACGGCTACCCTCAAAGAGTGTGCTGACCGCAAACAGGAGATTACCCTGAAGTCCATTTATACACATTCAGGTACCTTACTCAGACCGGCAATTGCGTCGGCCTGGGTGTGTAGTGCTGTAGCGGCATGGACAAATACCTTATCTGAGGGGATGGATAGCCTAGACAAGGATACTATTTTATTGACCCTGGGGCATATAAGAGATGCTGTCCTATATATGTGTGTATGCAAACTACAGGTGGTGCTGCAGGGCCCACACCCTTTTACTTGTCTTGTAGAGCAGCTCTGAAGCTGTTACAGTGCCCAGCTGCTGCAAGAAATCAGCTTGAATGCTTCAGGGGCTTGGGCATGGCCAACATGAGCCCCACACCGAAGGAGGGTGGGGATGTTTAATGCAAACTTGGGGTTATACAAGCGCCGCAAAAGGCCGCCATGCCCTGCATGCCCCTTTTCTCTTTTCATATACAGATGAGGGTTCCAGCCAACTTTGGCCCACTGCTTGGATGACATCACCGTATGCAAATCCGTCTGCTGCAGACCTTCCCCCAGGAATGCTTGCAATAGTTGTTGCATATGGTTTAATGTCTGAGGGTGCTTCAGTATTAGGCAGCCTTCCGCCCTCCCATGTTCATCTGAAAAGATGTGGTCTCCCTGCAGTTGTTGTCCCCAGACGAGAGTTCCCTTGTGCTTCCTCAGTTAAATCTCCTTAACTTGACGGGGGTGTGCCCGAGCAGCCGCCCTCCCCAGCCCTATCCCAACACATACTTATCTTGCATATGAGATCTCTTGATCGTGAAGATAGTTCTCACAGGTTGAGGTTCATCCTGGCCCCGCTCCCCGCTGGAGAGCGCTGATGGGGACAGCAGCGGGGCTTCAGCAGAAGGGTGAGTATGTGTGGCCAGAGACCTCCCTTCCCATGTGCAGGCCTGCAGAGTCTGCCACGCAGGATGGGGCATGTGGCACTCTCCCTCCCAGGGGCTCTTCCAGATGTAGCTCCTCAGCAGTATTTTTCCCGGGCTGCGCGGCGCTCTCCCCGACTGGCATCCGCCCTGGAACACTGCCTTCCTCAACGCAACATCAGCAGGGGGCCCTGGCCTCATCACCATCCCAGGTCTTTCTCATGTCTGTATCATGTATGTGTGTGTGATATATGTATGAATCATATATGTTTGTGATATATATATATATATATATATGTATGTATCTATCTATCTATCTATCGTATGTGTGTGTGTGTATATATATGTATCTATCATGTATGTATGTATGTATCTATCTTGTATGTATGTATGTATGTGTTCTATCTATCTATCTATCTATCTATCTATCTATCGTGTGTGTGATATATGTATGTATCTATCATGTATGTGTTATATGTATGTATCACACCTTCCTCTATACATATACATACATACATACATACATACATACATACACACACCTATATCTGTACGTACACTGACATACACACACCAACATCTATACATAAACACGCTGACCCCTAAACGTACACCAACGTACCCACACCTGCATCTATACCTACACATGCTGACACGTGGACGTACACCGGCTTACCCACATGTGAATCTATACATACATGTGCTGACACCTGGACATACACTGATGTACCCACACCTATCATCTATACATACACATGCTAACACCTGGACGTATACAGACGTACCCACATTTGCATCCATGCATATATAGATGTAGGTGTGTGTACGTCAGTGTACGTCCAGGTGTCAACGCGTGTATGTATAGATGCAGGTGTGGGTACGTCTGTGTATGTCCAGGTGTCAGAATGTGTATGTATAGATGCAGGTGTGGGAACGTCAGTGTAGGTTCAGGTGTCAGCGCGTGTATGTATAGATGCAGGTGCTTGTATGTCCAGATGTCAGTGCATGTATGTATAGATGCAAGTGTGGGTACGTCGGTGTATGTCCATTTGTCAGCGCGTGTATATATAGATGCAGGTGCTTGTATGTTGGTGTATGTCCAGGTGTCAGCATGTGTATGTATAGATGCAGGTGTGGGAATGTTGGTGTATGTCCAGGTGTCAGGGCGTGTATGTATGGATATTAGGTGTGGGTACATCAGTGTATGTCCAGGTGTTAGCGCATGTATGTATAGATGCAGGATAATAATCACACAGCGTGCCCCCCACCAACCACAAACCTCCCCCACCCCCCTGTATGACATAAACACCGCTAATTCAACTTACACACAATAATTTCAGTTTGCGACCAGGAGCCGGCAATGTATGTGCACCCAAATGAAGCCACTGTACATGCCCTGCAGGCTGCTATGTACTGCACAGGTGCAACAAATGTAAATGCCCTATCTTTAAAATGGGGCATATTTTACTAAATTAAAAAAACCTGTAACTTTCTGTAAAACCTTAACCCCAAAAGGCACTACACTAACATCGGGGTGTAGAGTTGGATCTTGATCCAAGGCACCAACAGGCTAAAGCTTTGACTGTTCCCAGGATGCCTTGCACCGCCTCCTCTATAACCCTGCCCAGTGGCGTAACTAGACCTTTGTGGGCCCCATAGCAAAATTCTGAATGGGCCCACCAGCACTCAACAAGAATGAGTGGCGTTTGGGGTCAGAAAAGTAGAGGGGAAGGGGTCTGACAGAGTAGGGGGCAGGACATGAATGAATAGAAACTGAGGTGTCCATTATATAAAGAAATACAGTATGTGTGTCTGTGTGTATATCACACACACACACACATATAAGGAAAATTCAAATGCCCTCAATTATTGCGCCCATTACACTCTGGTTTAGGTGCACAAAGCACCTAAACCTGAATAAAGTAATGGGCGCGATCATGAAAAGACACCGTTTGGTTGCCCAAATGGGTCTCTTTGCACACATTTCAGCTTGTTTCCCCTGGGGGTAGCGAGCTGAAATAAACATGTCGCACCCGTTGGCAGCAACATTAGAATAGCTGCTGACGGGCACGATTGAGGGAGGAAAGGGACATTTGAATCCAGCCCATAGATGCAATGTGAATATGTAATTTGTACCTTCCTATCTTAAAATGTATATAGTAGTGTTTACACTAGAGGTCTTTCCGAACCCCCTAATCCTAACATTGTAATTTGCTTTAGGGCGCACCTCCAATTAGTCTAGTGTTTCGTATTTTCACATTAAATACTTTCTTGCATTGGTTGGTTAAAGATTAGATCGTATATTTTTCTAGATATAGCTGTGCATAGTCTACAAGGCTACATGCTTCTCCCCTAACTAGAGTTGTGCAGCGGGCATTTTTCGTGTTTCATGTTTTGGTTTTGGTTTCGGATCCGCAGTTGTGTTTTGGATACGGACGCGTTTTGGCAAAACCACCCTTTCGGGTTTTGTATTCGGGTGATTTTTTTTTAAAACCTCAAACAGCTAAAATCATAGAATTTGGGGGTAATTTTGATCCTATAGTATTAAGCTCAATAACCATAATTTCTACTCCTTTCCAGTCTATTCTGAACACCTCACACCTCCCAATATTATTTTTAGTCCTAAAATTTGCACCAAGGTCCCTGGATGACTAAGCTAAGCGACCCAAGTGGGCAGCACAAACACCTGGCCCATCTAGGAGTGGCACTGCAGTGTCAGACAGGATGGCACTTAAAAAAATAGCCCCAAACAGCACATGATGCAAAGATAAATAAAAAAAGAGGCGCAAGATGAAATTGTAGTGTGTCTCTCCTGCTCAGTGTCAGTTCTCAGTAGTATCCTCATCAGTGCTCAGTATCACTGCTCATTGTCTTGTGCTGCAATGTGGTGCTCAGTATACTAGAGTACATTACTAATAGTCCAGTGCTGCATCTTGCTGCTCAGTGTCAGTTCTAGTATCCTCATCAGTGCTCAGTATCACTGCTCATTGTCTTGTGCTGCATTGTGGTGCTCAGTATACTACAGAACATTACTAATAGTCCAGTGCTGCATCTGGCTGCTCAGTGTCAGTTCTAGTAATCTCATCAGTGCTCCGTATCACTGCTCATTGTCTTGTGGTGCTCAGTATACTACAGTACATTACTAATACTCCAGTGTCTTGTGCCGCATATGGCTGCTGTAGGGTGCTGTGGTAGTGTCCTGTCACTGTGCATATGTCATCATTCCAGTCACAGTGATATCTGGTATCTATCTAGTGGTATCTAATTCCAGACATTACCACCGTCTAATTCCAGATATATTACTGGCATATAATTCCACACATTAAAAAATGGAGAACAAAAAGGTGGAGGGTAAAATAGGGAAAGATCAAGATCCACTTCCACCTAGTGCTGAAGCTGCTGCCACTAGTCAAGGCAGAGACAATTCAATGCCATCAACATTATGTAATGATTATACGATACATTATATATCATATCATTGTATGGTTGTAAAATACAACTTAAAAACTTTAATGAATAAATACATAAAGTAGCTTTTATGTAACCTTTTTAAACCTATTAGCATAGACCGAATCTCATCGTGTGTATAGGCCTTTAGTTCAACAACAGCATGGGACCAGTTAGTGTGTTTTGACCACTGCACAGCACCTGGTGTTATATAGTAAGCACCACTATGGCATAGTATACAGCATTATGGGCCTGATATGAGTGTGACCAGCGGTGATGTGGAATGCAGTAGGAGGTGCTGTTTAGCAAGCACCACTTCTATATTCACCATGCAGTATATTGTGTGAATATAGAAGTGTTGGCTGTGTTATGTATTAGAGTAATTATTGCAGCTCCCAGCTAAAATTGCAACAATGTAATTTAGTGACAAGCTGCAGAGATTAACCCTTTCTGTGGCTGCTGCACAACCTCTATTCATATCGCTGAATTCAATTAGGGAGATGTTCTCACCCCGCGAGCAAGCGCAGGTATATGCCACACTTAAATGTATGGGTATGGTCTCCATAAAATGAGCGTAGCCTTGCAGGCAAAGACTACCTTACACCCTAGTTCTTGACCCTGCACCAACAGACCTCGGCCACCACAGGGAAAAAAGTACAGTAATTTCCACCATGTTAAGCCCCACACATTAATGCCCTTTGGAACATATTATGTCACTCACCACAATATCTGTGATACACTATGCCCTACAGTAAAGCTTCTAATTACTTTTACAAAAACTGCTCAACGCCAAGAGTTTCACGTGCTGGGTGTCATGCTCATTGCCAGGGGTTTCACTCTCTGGGTGTCATGCTCATTGCCAGGGGGAACGCAGTAGGAGGTGTTATATAGTAAGCACCACTATGGCATAGTATATAGCATTATATATATTGTGAGCACTGGTGATGTTGAGTGCAGTAGAGCTGCTGCTGGGTAATTACAATTTACTACAACCACCAATATATTCTGCTGCACTATATATATGCAAAGCTAATTCTGCTGGGTAATTACAATTGACTACAACCACCAATATATTCTGCTGCACTATATCTATATTTGCAAAGCTAATTCTGCTGGGTAATTACAATTGACTACAACCACCAATATATTCTGCTGCACTATATCTATATATGCAAAGCTAATTCTGCTGAGTAATTACAATTGACTACAACCACCAATATATTCTGCTGCACTATATCTATATATGCAAAGCTAATTCTGCTGGGTAATGCAAATTGAAACATTATTGCATAGTATGTGATTTTTAAG
This sequence comes from Pseudophryne corroboree, assembly GCF_028390025.1. Lineage (NCBI taxonomy): Eukaryota > Metazoa > Chordata > Amphibia > Anura > Myobatrachidae > Pseudophryne > Pseudophryne corroboree. Next base: position 376,490 of record NW_026970141.1, on the reverse strand, counting down.
TACTTTTTTAAAGTTTTGAATGATATAGACCCAGTTTAATCTTTGTGGAATGCCTGGTTGTTGTTTTTAAGGTAATTTATTGCCTGGCATTTGAGGTGGGGGGGGTTTGGTTACAGATTTCAATTATTGGTTTTACTTGTAATAGTCTTCTACTTAAGTCCAATGGTGTAGGCTGTGCAAAGCCGTTTGGCTGCGCATTTATTGATTCAAGCGTGCATTTTTATCAAAGCGTGATAAAATTGACACATAACAGCAGCGTTCAATCAGCGTTAATTTATCTTCAGCTGATATCGATTGTGAATTGACGTTTCTTCTCTTCTTGTCACCTACAGTTAATTACAATTGACTACAACCACCAATATATTCTGCTGCACTATATCTATATATGCAAAGCTAATTCTGCTGGGTAATGCAAATTGAAACATTATTGCATAGTATGTGATTTTGAAGTACTTTTTTAAAGTTTTGAATGATATAGACCCAGTTTAATCTTTGTGGAATGCCTGGTTGTTGTTTTTAAGGTAATTTATTGCCTGGCATTTGAGGGGGTGGGGTGTGGTTACAGATTTCAATTATTGGTTTCACTTGTAATAGTCTTCTACTTAAGTCCAATGGTGTAGGCTGTGCAAAGCCGTTTGGCTGTGCATTTATTGATCTAAGCATGCATTTTTATCAAAGCGTGATAAAATTGACACATAACAGCAGTGTTCAATCAGCATTAATTTATCTTCAGCTGATATCGATTGTGAATTGACGTTTCTTCTCTTCTTGTCACCTCCAGGTAATTACAATTGACTACAACCACCAATATATTCTGCTGCACTATATCTATATATGCAAAGCTAATTCTGCTGGGTAATGCAAATTGAAACATTATTGCATAGTATGTGATTTTGAAGTACTTTTTTAAAGTTTTGAATGATATAGACCCAGTTTAATCTTTGTGGAATGCCTGGTTGTTGTTTTTAAGGTAATTTATTGCCTGGCATTTGAGGGGGTGGGGTGTGGTTACAGATTTCAATTATTGGTTTCACTTGTAATAGTCTTCTACTTAAGTCCAATGGTGTAGGCTGTGCAAAGCCATTTGGCTGTGCATTTATTGATCTAAGCGTGCATTTTTATTAAAGCGTGATAAAATTGACACATAACAGCAGTGTTCAATCAGCGTTCAATCGAAGTGAAAAAGAAGGAAAACAGAAGCACACCAATCTAACAAAACAAAGAAAACTGAAGAACTAATAACAAATGTGAGTCACTTACTCCTCAGATCACTCACCTCCTGATTGTTGCATCTGATTACATAGCACAGAACTACCTTACTTGGACATTTCATAAACCATCCATTTCACCTACAAATGCCTGTATCTGTATTATTGTAATTTTGTTTTTTAAGCACAGCTGCACCAATGCAATTTTACCTGCAAACACTTAAAACATCTAACATAATTACCATTGCTTCTTAAACCTCTCACAATCCTTTCATTTCTTACACTCCAAATACATTTCTGCACCCACTTTATCTACGCTTTTGACTCATTTCATACTAAATCTACACCCCTTGAGCCTACACTGCTTTTCTCACCTGCATTTCTGCAATTCTTCTGCTCGGATTGCCTTACAGTCTCCTCTCCTACAGTACTTCCACTACTTCAACCTATTTACCTACTTAACACTATGTCAAGGTTTTCTTATACTCCCCACATCACTCAGTGTCTACCTAATAATGTATCTTTATCCTTCCCCACTAGTCTCCTCCACCTCCTCCTCTCTCCCCTCCTCTGTCTCCCCTCCATCCCTCTGTTTCCTTCCCCCACCTTTCCTGTTACCCCACTTTCATTCACCTCTGCCCCATGGTCCTGCTACCCCACAACTCAGCCCTGCTCCCTCTCTCCCTTCCCTGTCACCTCCCCACACCCCCATCCACATCACACTGACCTCCCTCCCTGCCCACCTCCTGCAGTTTCCCCTCCTAGCTCAGGCACCCGTACCATCACTACTCTCTCATCATCCCTGCCCTCAAAGTTAATCCCACCTCATCGCTACAGCAACCCTGAAAATCTAATTCACATCTCTCCCACAAACTCATACCCCCTATCCTGTGCCCTCTGGAATGCCAGATCTGTTTGTAACAAACTGGTCCCCACTCATGACCTTTTCATTTCCAACTCCCTACACCTACTAGCTATTACTGAAACTTGGATTACGCCCTCTGACACTACTTCTGCTGCTGCTCTCTCTGCTGGGGGCCTTACATTCACACACACAACCCGACCTGGGGGTCGCCATGGGGGTGGTGTTGGGGTCCTTTTACCTTCTAGTTACTCCTACCAACTCATACCACCAGAACCATCCCTTATATTCTCTACATTTGAGGTCCACGCCATATGCCTCTTCCAACCAGTCCATCTTAGAGTAGCTGTCATTTACCGCCCCCCCTGGCACTGCTTCCAAATTCATCGACAACTTTGCTTCCTGGCTTCCTCACTTCCTCTCTTCTGACATTCCCACCATTATCCTAGGCGATTTCAACATCCCTATTGACATCCCCACACAATCCCCTGCCTCTAAACTCCTTAACCTCACCTCTTCACTTGGTCTCTCCCAGTGGACCTCCTCACCCTCCCATGTGAATGGGAGCTCACTGGATCTGGTCTTCACTCACCGCTGTGATATTTCTGATTTTTCCAACTCCCCATTTCCCCTCTCTGACCACCACCTGCTCTCCTTCAACCTATCTCTCTCGACTTCCCCATCTCTACCTCCTAAGGCTACCATCACTAAGCGTAACATTGAAGCTATTGACACCACATTCCTTTCCTCCCTGTTTGACTCACTTCTCTCTCCTATTCTCTCTCTCTCATGCCCTGAACAAGCCACTTCCACATACAATGCTTCCCTTACTTCTGCTCTTGACTCTGTTGCTCCACCAACCACTATTCACCCTTGCAAATTAACACCTCAACCCTGGCACACCAAATGCACCAGATATCTGCAAAAATGCTCATGTACTGCTGAGCGACACTGGAGGAAATCACGCTCTAAGGCAGACTTCCTCCATTTCAAACTTATGCTCTCATCCTTCAGTGCTGCCCTTTCTCTTGCTAAACAGTCATACTTCAAGAACCTCATCTCCTCCCAGTCTTCCAACCCCCGGCGCCTCTTTGCCACTCTTTGCCTCTTTGCCACCTCCACCTCGTCTCCCTTCCTCTTTGCCACTCTTTGCCTCTTTGCCACCTCCACCTCGTCTCCCTTCCTCACTCTCTGCTCTTGACTTTGCCACTTACTTCACATCCAAAATTGACTCCATACGTCAGGACATCACATCACACCAGACTATCAGTAACCAGCCTTCTCCCATCCCTTACCAACCCTCCCCATCCCTCGCACCAACTCTGTCATCTTTCTCCCATGCATCTGGAGAGGAAGTCATGGCCCTCATTCGTTCCTGTCCCCTCACCACCTCCCCACTTGACCCTATCCCCTCCCGCCTCCTTTGCCACCTCTCTTCTTCTGCTTGTTCCCATCTTTCCCACCTTCTCAATCTCTCCCTCTCATCAGGCACTGTCCCCTCTGCCTTCAAGCACGCTCTCATCTCTCCTATTCTTAAAAAACCTACCCTTGATCCAAACACTCTCTCCAACTACCGACCCATCTCTCTCCTCCCTTTTGCCTCCAAACTCCTTGAGCGTATTGTCTACAACCGCCTTACTTCCTTTCTTTCCTCACACTCACTGCTTGACCCATTCCAGTCTGGCTTCCGTCCTCTCCACTCCACTGAAACTGCCCTTACAAAAGTATGCAATGACCTCCATGCTGCTAAATCTAAGGGACACTACTCTCTACTTATTCTACTTGATCTCTCTGCTGCTTTTGACACTGTGGACCATCCTCTCCTACTGCAAATCCTTCACTCCATTGGTCTGCGTAACACTGCCCTCTCTTGGTTGTCGTCCTACCTTTCTGACCGTTCATTCTCTGTCTCCTCTCATGACTCCACCTCCCCCTCACTTCCACTAACTGTAGGGGTACCCCAAGGTTCTGTCCTTGGTCCTCTTCTCTTCTCTCTCTATATGTCCTCACTAGGTAAGCTCATTAGTTCTTTTGGTTTCCAATATCATCTCTATGCTGATGACACTCAAATCTATCTTTCCTCTCCAGACCTCTCCCCTACTCTCCTCACTCGTATCTCCAACTGTCTCTCTGCTATCTCTTCCTGGATGTCCCAGCGCTTTCTTAAACTTAACATGTCTAAGACCGAGCTGATCATCTTCCCTCCCTCCCGCATAATCTCACCTCCTACAATCTCATTATCTATTGATGGCACTACTATCTCCTCTACCCCCCAAGCGCGCTGTCTTGGAGTAATCCTTGACTCCTCCCTCTCCTTCAAACCACACATTCAGCACCTCTCACAAACCTGCCGTTTTCATCTAAAAAATATTTCCAGGATCAGACTTTTTCTGACCCAGGATGCTACTAAGACTCTTATCCACTCACTGGTCATCTCCAGACTGGACTGCTGTAATCTCTTCCTGACTGGCATTCCTGACAAATACCTCTCTCCACTCCAATCTATCCTCAATGCTGCTGCCCGGCTCATTTTCCTCACCAAACGCACTACGTCCACCTCTCCTCTCTTACTAGTCCTTCACTGGCTCCGCTTCCCTTTCAGAATCCATTTCAAGCTTCTCACACTTGCTTACAAAGCCCTCACCCACTCCTCTCCCATCTACATCTCTGATCTTATCTCGCTTTACACTCCCACCCGTCCTCTTCGCTCTGCTAATGCACACCGACTCTCCTGCCTACGGATTACTTCCTCCCACTCCTACCTCCAAGATTTTTCACGTGCTGCACCACTTCTCTGGAATTCCCTACCTCTCCCCCTCAGACTCTCCACCTCTCTACAAAACTTCAAACGGGCTCTCAAGACCCACTTCTTCACCAAACCCAGCCAAATCTCATCCTAAACCTCTGTTCCATGCTCTCTATGTACCCCATCTGTCTCACCCCTGTCTGTCTACCCCTCCCTTTTAGAATGTAAGCTCTCACGAGCAGGGCCTTCTTCCCTCATGTGCTTACTCTTTTCTTACTTTAATAATCTTCAGCTGCACCAAATCCAGCAGTCTTCTGCCACCTGATACTTATTCCAGTGTCATCTGCTGATGTAGCTATGTTTATTTACCCTGTACTTGTCCTATATTGTCGTCAACTGTAAGTTGCTGTTTTCCTGTTTGATTATTTGTTTATGTACTCTGTAATTGGGCACTGCGGAACCCTTGTGGCGCCATATAAATAAAGGATAATAATAATAATAATAAATAATATAATATATAGCATTACGGTACAGTAGGCCACTGCTCTACCTACCTCTGTGTCGTCAAGTATACTATCCATCCATACCTGTGGTGCATTTTAGAAAAAAACATGTCTCGGCAGAGCAATCTATAAATCCATCATTTTTCAGACAGCAACAGTGGGTATTGTAATAGTCACCCAATCCATCACTTTTATAGGGTTACATGCACCCACATGCTACAGCCTGTCTCAATAATTTTACTGTCACGCTGTGTGTGTTTGTGTTTTTATTTGGGTATTTTTTGTTGTTGTAGAACTACAGGTACCAGCAAGCCCGTTATTTCCCCGCCTGCTGGTACTTGAGGTTCTCCAAGTACCAGCAAGCGGGGGAGGCTTGCTGGGCCTTGTAGTTCCACAACGAAAAAACAATATTCTTTTTTTACACACATGGCTATCAGCCCGGCACCCACCACCCAGGGGTGCTGGGGACAGCCTCGGGCTTCACCCCTGGCCCTTGGGTGCCTCGAGGGGCGGAACCTCTTGATTTAAGGGGTCCCCACTCCTCCAGGGAACCCCGGCCAGGGGTGACTAGTTGGAGGGGTAATGCCAGGGCCGCAGGGACCTACATAAAAGTGTCCCCCGGCTGTGGCATTATCTCTCTGGCTGGTGGAGCACGGTGCTGGTTTTAAAAATATGGGGGACCCCTACATCTATTGTCCCACGTATTTTTGGAACCTGGACCGGTCTAAGAGCCCGGTGCTAGTTGTCTAAATACGGGGAACCCCTGTCCAATTTTCCCCCCAGTATTTAAATAACCAGGACCGGCTCAAAGAGCCCGAGGCTGGTTATACTAAGGAGGGGGGACCTCACGCATTTTTTTTAACCCATTCAGACCCTTCTCCTTTAAGTTAATGGAAGCCCTGGACAACAAAATTGCATTCATGTCCTCCTCCCTCAGCCTTCCCAGTCCCAAACACTCATTTTTTTTTCTTTAAAAATTTATAATATATAACGAGAACAATGAGCAGGCAGGCAGCGGGCATTGGCGGCATCGGACTGAGATAGAAATTAGTGGTGGAGGGCTGGGTCAGTTGATTGTGGGCGAGTTTGTAAGCCATTGGCGGTGGCAGCGGGTATCGGCTCAGAGGCAGTAGCGGGCATTGGCTAAGGGTCATCGGCAGGATTCGGCGGACATTATGGCTGTAGTGCCTCACTAGCCACTGACCTCACCGCACGCCACTGTGGGACAGATGTAACATGCAGAGAGAGGTAGATTTGGGAGGGGGAATGTCCTAGCATAACTGTTAATTGCAGTGTAATACTGTAATTCAGCTGTGCAGCATTTGTGGCTAAATGTCAAAGAAGCCAGTATTTACCCTGCATGCAAAACAATAAATGTATTTGAACATACCTCCCAACTATCCCAATTTTTGCAGGACAGTCACTTTTTTGGGGAATGTCCAGCTAACCCAAACAACCCCCCCCCCCCCTTCCCATGGGGAAGGGGGGGGGGGGGGTGGAAGGCTCCCTGTAGCTTGTTGCTCTGCAAATATGCACATTGTGGGTAATTCAGACCTGATCGCTAGGGTGTGTTTTTTGCATCCCTGTAATCAGGTAGTTGCCGCCTACAGCGGAAGGGAAAATTTGCTGTGCAGGTGTGTGATCACATGTGCACAAGAGCTGCACAGCTCAGCACTTACTCAGCCATTGAGGTGACGTCACAAATCCTCCCACAAAACGCCGGGTCCCTCCAGTGTTTTTCCGGACACTCACTAGAAACATTCAGTTGCCACCCACACAAACACCCTCTTCTTGTCAATCTTCTTGTGATCTCCGGACCGTCGCACTTACGCATTGTGGCGCATACGCATGTGCAGTGCAGACCAGATTGCCCGCTGGGTGAAAATAAATTGAAGCGATCTGGTCTGAATAAGCCTCAATGTCTATTCACGGGAGACAGAGGGGCTGGGGCATGGCCAGCAGCTCACAGAGCACCTATAATGACAAAAATGGGAGACATGGCTCATGATCGCGATATACCTGCGAAGGTACGCCCTCTACTGATTGACAGGCAGAGGCATTCGCATTTTCTGCGGGGCACCCGGAGAAAATGTAGGCACACGCACAGGATGGACCCTGCGTATATGCCCCCATCCTCTTCATAGTTTTTGCGGTTGGAACGCGTATTACGATCCAAACTGAATTAGGCCCTATATGTCTTATATACACGAGCAGTGTGAAAACATCAATCAATGGGGGTAATTCCAAGATGATCGCAGCAGGAATTTTGTTAGCAGTTGGGCAAAACCATGTGTACTGCAGGGGAGGCAGATATAACATGTGCAGAAAGAGTTAGATTTGGGTGAGTTATTTTGTTTCTGTGCAGGGTAAATACTGACTGCTTTATTTTTACACTGCAAATTAGATTGCAGATTGAACACACCACACCCAAATCTAACTCTCTCTGCACATGTTAAATCTGCCTTCCCTGCAGTGCACATAGGTGGTCATTCCGAGTTGTTCGCTCTGTAATTTTCTTCGCATCGCAGCGATTTTCCGCTTAATGCGCATGCGCAATGTTCACACTGCGACTGCGCCAAGTAAATTTGCTATGCAGTTAGGAATATTACTCACGGTTTTTTCATCGTTCTGGTGATCGTAATGTGATTGACAGGAAGTGGGTGTTTCTGGGCGGAAACAGGCCGCTTTAGGGGCGTGTGGGAAAAAATGCTACCGTTTCTGGGAAAAACGCGGGAGTGGCTGGAGAAACGGAGGAGTGTCTGGGCGAACGCTGGGTGTGTTTGTGACGTCAAACCAGGAACGACAAGCACTGAACTGATCGCACTGGCAGAGTAAGTCTCGAGCTACTCAGAAACTGCACAGAGATGTCTTATCGCAATATTGCAAATCTTTCATTCGCAATTTTAAGATGCTAAGATTCACTCCCAGTAGGCGGCAGCTTAGCGTGTGCAATGCTGCTAAAAGCAGCTTGCGAGCGAACAACTCGGAATGAGGGCCATGGGGGGTAATTCTGAGTTGATCGCAGCAGGATTTTTGTTAGCAGTTGGGCAAAACCATGTGCACTGCATTTACGAACAGATGATTTTTTTTATATAAATTTTAAAATGTTAGTAAATGTGTGTGTTTTTTTCAACCTGGAAGCCCAACATCGATTAAGATCGATCTTAAATAGACCCCTGGGTTTTAAGGATAACCATGGTTGAGTCCAATGGTTAATTCACATTGACCGAAGTTCTAATTAAGTCACCTGTGCTCAAGCATGATATCCTTAAAATCTGGATTGCAATGACAGCATTTTGGAACTATGCCTAAGGGTTTAATTTTTACATTTATCCACTGACAATAAATCTACCTACAATATCCCTGTAACTGTTATGATTACAGTATTTCACGAAATAATTTAATTTGCTGAACCTTCTGTAAAAAGAAATATTAAGCTGCTGTAATTCCCAGATGCAGCAAATTTGTTAGCTAGTGGGCAAAACCATGTGCACTGCAGGGATGGGGGGGGGGGGGGGGCAGATATAACATTTGCAGAGAGATTTAGGTGGGTTATATTGTTTGTGTGCAGGGTAAATACTGGCTGTTTTGTTTTTACACTGCAATTTAGATTTCAGTTTGAACACACCGCACCAAAATCTAACTCTCTCTGCACATATTATACACCCCCCCCCCAGCAGTGTACATGGTTTTAGCTAATAAATTTGCTGCTGTGATCAGATCTGAGTTAAGCCCTATGTATTTGGCACTGGCAAAGGGTTAGAGGCCTTGCTGTAGAGCTCACACCTTTCTTATCATGCATTGTAATATTTCCTATGTCCTGATGTTGTGCTCTCTGCTCCATCCAAGTAAACAGCAATGTAGCATGGCTATCAAAGAGCGTGAAGATTGCAGATTTCCTGGGATTAATGCAAAGGAATGCTATTCCAGAGGCTGCTGCTTTAATTCAAGTGTCACTGGGGTTAAATGGTGTTTTTACCTTAAAAACACAGGTAGAGTATATAGTACAGTGGTAAAGTGGGAGCATGTAGTGCTATTGATTACAGATTTGATGGAGCTTAAACATGGATAAGGTCCATGGCTCTAAGAGTTTATCTTGTGTATCCTTTATTCTTAGTCATGGTCAGATAAGATTAGAAAATACCATTTAAGTGGAAATTTCCTGTTAGCTGTTTTTCAGTTTGCTCAACTGTCTGATTAACTGGTCCTAAAAAAGGACCAAAGGAGCTAAATTGCCCCAGTTAAAAAAAAAAAAAAAACTAAGCTGCTGTAATTCCTGGATGTTTCCTTACTGCATCAACAGGAAGTGACAAGAAACAATGTAATGTGGAACCGTACAGCAGAATGGATTGTGGCTACCCCACAATAAGTGCAGCGGAATGTAAGAAGAGGAATTGTTGCTTTGACTGCAGCATTCCCGGGGTTAACTGGTGTTTCTTCAAGTCACAAGGTATGGAGCTGCTGTATAGTTACTCGCAAGTCAGTAGTTGTATGATGCTCACACCTGTTAAGCTGGATACACACAGAATGCCCTACACAGGGGGTGAAATGAGCGCCCCCCCCCACCCCCCGTACGCTCAGCACACATCACACTGTGCTGAGCGGGGGGAGAGATGTGTGCTGATCAGTTCGCTCAGCACACATCTCTCCCCAAAATCGGGCCGTGAATACGGACCTTTAAACTGGATCCACACTTAGATTATCTGTCCAATTTTTTTTTCTAGTTGAAACAAAATTATGCTAATATGTGGCAGCAAATTACAATTGACCATTTGCTCACAAACACTGGAAAACATCCAAAAATGGTCATTTAGATAAATTGGTTAAATCCATTTCATTTAGCTAATTTATCCAAACTACCTTTATTGTATCTTTGTGGGTGAATGATGTGTGGGTCAGTGTTGAGGGTGGTGGAGGAGATGGGTAATAGGCACAGCAGGGTGTGGACAGTCAAATAGTGTGCTTAGAGGTTCAGAGTCATTGTATGAGACTCTGGCAACAGTGACTTGATGAGTCTGGTGTCCATAGGGTGGGACGCATTAACCTTTTTATGCTATTGAAATAGTTCTCCTCCTGACCGACGCAGTTCCTTGCTCTGAGGTTGGTGTATTGTCCTGTTGCAGCGCCTCTCCACTGTGGTCACAGTGAGCTGTGTGGTGTTGCTGGCGCATGCCAATCTCCCCCCAACCTCCCTCTTGCATTTCAGACCTACGTACGTATGATGGGATCTTGTATGATATGCGCGTGTGCTGTAGAGATGAAAGTGGGGGTGAGGAGGCAGATCGTGAGATGGGGAAACTTTGTGGACTGTTAGCGAAGGGGAGCACTGGGCAATCTGAGTTGCAAAGAGGGCAGCAGAAGAGGTTATTGCATGTGCACTGGTGACAGGTCCATCCTTGGTGGCCAGCCTCAGTGGTAAAGGGGTACATGAGCTAGTGTCCCTTGGCCAGCCATGTACCATGGCCACCTCCCTACCTCCTATATATTCTCCCTGATCTGTCCCTTTGTTACGGTCTGCTGCTGGCACTGGTGTATCGTCCTGCAGTTGCCGTCTCCGCCCATTGCTGTGACTTCCCCCAGAGTTAGCCACACAGAGTGACAGATCTGGGAAAATATATAGGAGATCATTACTTTCACTTGCAGCCTACCTTTTTTTTTGCAGCCTAGCATGCTCCTGACCCCTTCTCTCACTAATACTTATACAACATTCATGAACTCATCTTAAGGTTTCTTTATTATTCAGTCACACTGTCTTGGATCCAAACCATTTCCTGTGGCATTGCAGTCAAACAATTGAGCTATTTACCCTTGCATAGAAAGGTATAATCTAAGCTAGAGAATTCTATTTGGAGCTCACCTTGTACTTTGTGAAGAAATAATCAGCTTTGTGGCTGAGCAGATATATGGAGTGTGTGGCTGCACACTGCATTGATCTGCTGAGTTGCAATGCTAATAATTTTTTTTTTTTTGCAAAGTACCAATAGCTTCATTGTGAAGGTGGAAAGAAGGGTGTTACGGCATGGAATGTACAAACTGCGAGACCCTGCTGGTAGCGCCTTTGTCTATTTAGTAGGAAGGGCACGTAACAGCCGGGGGGCAATGGAGGAAGCCCCTTTAGGGCTGGAGCCCGGCGGCAACTGACTCCGTTGTCTCTGGCAGTTCCGCCCCTGGACTAGAGGAATGGTCAAGAACATGGCAACATTTAATGCCAAAAAATGCAAAATCATACACGTCTCAAAAATGCAAAGGCTAACTATAATATTAAGGGCATTATAATGGCAAGAGGAAAGCTATCTAAGTATTACTATTTCAGGTAAGCAATGTAACAAAGCAATAGGAAAGGCAAGTCAGATGCTTGTTTGCATAGGTTAAAGAACCAGTAGCAGAAAAAAGTAATACAGGTTGAGTATCCCATATCCAAATATTCCGAAATACGGAATATTCCGAAATACGGACTTTTTTGAGTGAGACTGAGATAGTGAAACCTTTGTGTTTTGATGGCTCAGTGTACACAAACTTTGTTTAATACTCAAAGTTATTAAAAATATTGTATTAAATGAACTTCAGACTGTGTGTATAAGGTGTATATGAAACATAAATGAATTCTGTGAATGTACACACACTTTGTTTAATGCACAAAGTTATAAAAAATATTGGCTAAAATGACCTTCAGGCTGTGTGTATAAGGTGTATATGAAACATAAATGCCTTCTGTGCTTAGATTTAGGTCCCATCACCATAATATCTCGTTATGGTATGCAATTATTCCAAAATACAGAAAAATCCGATATCCAAAATTCCTCTGGTCCCAAGCATTTTGGATAAGGGATACTCAACCTGTAATGCCACTGTATAGGTCCTTGGTACTGCCACATTTAGAATCCTGTGTTCAGTTCCAGAAGCCATATCTCCAGAAGGCTGTAAATACATTAGGGCAACTAAAATTGTGCATGGCCTACATCACAAAACTTACCTGGAAATACTAAAAAATGTTGATGTGTATAGTTTGGAGAAGGGAAGAGGGAACATACAGTAATAGAAACATTTAAATATATAGGGAGGAATGTAATAGGGTGTGAGAATCAGAAAGTGAGAGATTTTGTGTTTTTTCCTGTTGTTTTTTTTTTTTTTGTTTGATTGTTTGTTTTTAAAGTGGCAATCCTTTACATGGCAAAACCAGGTTGATATTTGCCATGTAAAGGATTGCCACTGTGGGCATGTGTAGAAGGGGCACTGCTACTGTTGGCATTATGTGTGTAAGCTGCACTGATATGGTGGTTATGTGTATAAAGGGCACTGCGACTGTGGGTAGTATTATTATTATTATTATTATTACATGCGGTGTAATGACAATAAGATAGTGCTACTGTGTGGCGTATTTTGATTTGGGGTGCTATTGTGTGGCCATGCCCCTTCCTTGTGATACCACACCTTCTTTTTTTAAGGAGCGCACTCTCCCTTTATTAAGTATTGGAGAGAGGGCCCAAATTAATAGTTTGCAGGGAGGCGCCAAACACCCTAGCACTGGCCCTTTGGTAGGGGACAGGATTTGCTTCTGCTTGTGCACATATGTTATGATTGCCAGCCAACAGCACTGGTTTTGCCTATAACACTAACTATAAATATTTTGAATTGGTCCTGGACCACCAATCCAAGGCACCCCTGCAAGTGTCCTGAGGCACCCCTGGGTGCAGTTTGAGAACCACTGGTCTAGTGAGTACCCAGGATAATTATTGTAGCTGGTCTGCGGGTAACAGCTCTCAGATCCACTTCTAGAAAAAATGCAGCAATGTAATTTGAGTGACAAACTGCAGAGATGAACCCTTTCTGTGACTGCTGCACAGGGATCACACAAACTCTATTCATAGGGCTGACTTCACTTAGGGGAGATGTTCTCACCCCGCAAAGAAGTGCGAGTATATACCGCACTTACGGTACCATTGGATTTACAGATATTTTCTTGCAATACACTATGGGGGTCATTCTGAGTTGATTGCTCGCTAGCAGTTTTTAGCAGCCATGCAAACGCATTGTCGCTGCCCACTGGAGAGTGTATATTCACTTTGGAGAAGTGCGAACACTTGAGCAGCAGAGCGCCTGCAAAATCGTTTCAAAATAAGACCAGCACTGTAGTTACACTTCGTGTGCGTTGATTCTAACAACCGAGGGACGGCTTTTGATGTCACACACCCATCCAGCGAATGCCCAGCCACGTCTGCATTTCTTCTGCCACGCCTGCATTTTTCCAAGCACTCTCTGAAAACGGTCAGTTGCCACCCAGAAACGCCCTCTTTCTGTCAATCTCCTTGTGGCCTGTTCTGTGATTGGAATAATCGCTAGAACTAGTGCAAAACCACAATGGACTTTGTACCCGTACGATGCGCATGCACATTACGGAGCATGCGCATGCACAGATTAGCCATTTTTTTTCAACTGATTGCTACGCAGCGAACAACGGCAGCAAGCGATCAACTCGGAATGACCCCCTATATACATAGAAACATGGATTTTTACTGCAGGAATTATGGTTAGTTTAGGGGTATCGGTTAGGGTCAACAGAGGTGTAGCTAGGGGTCCAAGCGCCCCTGGCAAAGTAAGGGACTGGCGCCCCCCCCTTCGATAAAGCATTGCAGTCCATTGGCGGTTACCATGTTGGAGCCACAGCAACTGACCCCCTCCCCCACACGCTGCCCTACATCATCGGCTGGGATTCACTGTTGGTGTGAAGCCACTGGGAACAGTCTGGTAGCATTAGCAGCAGTCTGTGTCATAGATAGGGAAGGCAGAAGGTTAACTAGCTAATAGCAGTCTGTTGGCAGCAGAGGCTGGGCGGGGGGCTGAGAATGAGCCAACGCTGATCAGTGTCCAGTCTGCTTAGACAAAAATATTTTGTGATCAGGGCTGGTTCTAGACCAAAGGAGCCAATGGCAAAAATTTCCTTTGGCACCCCCCCCCCCCCCCACACACATACACACACACACACACCAAAAAAGAACATATCCCAGTTTAACATAACGCTATGTGGTGCAAGGTGTGGAGCTGGTTACTTGTATCAGACCTCTGACATTTGCCTTTTCACCCATATTGCATACTTTTTCTTGCAGGTTGTGTCTTAATTCAAGAAGTGTTCTAAGTACTTCAGCTTAGTATCTTTACTGACCCCTCTTTACCCCACACTACATAACTGACCCCTCTATACCCTACACTACATCACTGACCTTTCTATAACCATCACTGCATTACTGACCCCTCTATACAGTACACTGACCTCTATATACCTGCTAGTACATCCCTGATGCCTATATTCCCTAAGCTAAATCCCTGATGCCTCTATTCCCTACGCTACATCCCTGACGCCTCTATTCCCTATGCTACATCCCTGACGCCTCTATACCCTACGCTACATCCCTGATGCCTCTATTCCCTACGCTACATTCCTGATGCCTCTATAACCTATGCTACATCCCTGACGCCTCTATACCCTACGCTACATCCCTGACGCCTCTATACAGTACAATGCATTACTGATCCCTCTAGACCATACATCCTCATTACATCAGAGAGATAGTGAAACACTGGAAAAAATAAGGATAAAGTGGACTACAGAAACTGATGCTCTAAACAAAGGAGAGAGAGAGAAAAGCACAAGGGAAAGTGGGCAATCGGAACACCATAGAGAGAGGAGAGATAGAAATGCCTGAAAAAGTAAAGGGGGTCGGGTATGGCATCCGGCGCTCGGGATTCCAGCAGTCACATGATACCTAATCCTAACCCTCTGGGGGGGTGGCGGATAGGGCTAACCCTCAGGGGGTGGCAGCTAGGACTAACCCCCCCCCCCTCCTAGTGCCTTCCCTAACACCCGCTCCCCCGGTCCTAACCCTCCCTCCAATACTCGCCTTCGGGATGTTGGCTGTCTGTGTGCCGGCACCAGTCTCCCAAGTGGTGTCAGGATTCCAACATCGGTCAAATGACCGCCGGTATACCGTCTGCCGGGATGGTAAATGTATCCTGAGGACAGGTAGTGAGTGTGGAGGGATAGGTGGTTCAGTAAAATGTAACAGCTCAAACTGCGATCATTCACTGATAAATTGATTTATAGCTCTCCCTTTTTAACCATTGCAGTCATAAAAGCAATGTTTTTTAAAATTTTAAATAAAGCTTGTTAGCATCCCCAGCACACTGTATATGCTGGGAGATGTAGTTCTCAATATGAAAACATTTAATTACTGTATGAACTCTAATTCCCCAACTGAAACCTCTCACAAACACACACTCCTAAATCTAGTACACACACACACACATTTCCCCAGTACTGACAACTCTCATCACTTCCACACACTGACAACTCCCTCCTGCTCCTCTCCCCACTGACACTGACAGCTCCCTCACAGTCACACACATCCTCCACCCCCCCACACACACACACTGATAGCACACATGCACAAATCCCCCCCTCCTCGACACTAACTGTCACGGACTGCTTGGGCAGCAGGGGGCAGGCTCTGACTTGAAGTGCTGAAATTCAACAGCTCTCTCGAACTTGCAAGGCATGGCTGTGCAGCTGTCTCCAGCCATCTCCTTGCCCACTGTGTAATTTGTGGCGTTCTCTGATGTTCCCCGCTCTGCCTCTACAACCGGCACATAATATACAGCAGTGGTGACTCCTGAGTATGGGCCTGGAGAACTCCGCCTACCGGGGGGTAGGGATTAATAATTTCAAAGGGGCAGAGCTAGGAGTGAAGCAGTGGACAGCAGTTGAGGGGCGTTTCAAACTGTAACAGGGTTGGGACAATTTCAGTATCCTTCCCTCACCGTCTAATTGGTCAGTCCCACGCTGATTGCCATAGCGCCCTTTCGAGACTGCAGAACTCTATCCCTTAGCCACGGTTGGCACAGCTGGATGGTGCCCCTGGCAAGTGCCATCCTGGCCAAGGGGTAGATACGCCAATGAGGGTCAGGGCCAGCAACAGAAATCTCGGGGCCCAGTGCACTGATATCTCTGGGGCCCCCTCAACCCCCCCTTAACTTGGCAGAGGGATCTTTAAAAAAAATGGAGCCTTTGACTCGGACCGTCAGTGAGGCCGGCAGGTGGTTTTCATACTGGGCTATCCAGCTCTTCGGTGGCGGTGGCAGGGACATTCAGAAAAGGGCCAGCACAGCAACATGCATAATAATGGCAATACAGTATGGACCACAGGGACTGGACAAAGTGATGGGGTAAAAGGAGGGGGGAGGGTTTAGTTGGCCTGTTAATTGTTTTCCTGCTTAAATTGAGCAGTTGGTGGATACACTTTAAAAAGCAATATTGGCACTGTGGCCCCATTATTTCTGTTCTTAATACTTGGAGCCCTGAACAAGTGTCCCCTTTGTCCCCCCTGTCACCGGGCCTGTTCAGGCGTTACCTATGGAGAAGCTGCGACATGACATCCTAGGACACGATACTGCACCATGCATCACCATTATATTTCAGTGTGCCTTGTCAATATTTAAATCTTGTTCTGTGTGACGTGAGTTGTAAATGGTTGAAAATCTCTGTGCTACAGTATCGTCACCATGTAGTTATAACAACACCGCAAAACCACCAAAAGACGTGTTTTGGTAGAGGGACTGCTGGAGGGGCCCATTGGGGCCCCCAGTTTGCTACCCCACCCCAGTATACCTGTGCTGTAGCCAGTGGAAGGGGCACTATCTTCCCGGTGATCTCTTCGGGAAGATGGTGCCGCACATAGAAAGCAAAGACTCTGGCTGCACTCTCCTGCCCTCGCTCTAAGCAAGGTGATCGGGCCACAAAAGGACCCCTGTCGGACCCCGGCCTGTGGGCCACAAAAGGATGCATTGGGGGCGGCATGCGGCCCATGGGTTTGACACCCCTGCCCTAGAGTATCAAAATTTGTTTCACGGCACCCCTAGGAAAAGTTTTTTTTATTGAGAAATTCAGAAAAAAATATAAAATTAAGTAAATTGTGTTTATAGCATGTCATCCTCAGGTTCAGTTATGTTGTGAGGGAATGGTTTTGCCAATTTAATAAAGTATAAATAATTTTAATTGGTCCTGGACCACCAAACTATGCTACCAGTGCAAGAACCCCAGTTTGGAAACTACTGCCATAAAATAAACCTTTTTTGTTTTTTTTAAACTACATGTAATACACCTTAGATCTCAGTTCCTAAAAGGTTTTAAACCCTTGCATACAGTAAACTACACATATTTAAAAATCCTACACCGGGCACAAGTGCTCACGGGCCAATTTCATGGCAGTCTCGGATAGGAGGGCATTGTGGATTCACCAAGGGAATGCTGATGCTGACTCCAAGAAGAAAGGGAGTCTCTTCCCTATGAAGGTGAAGCCTTGTTTGGCGACGGCCTAGTTAATTTGATCTCGGCAGCTCCCGCAGGTAAGTCATCCTTCTTGCCCTATGTTCCCTCTCAACGGTTGAAGACGCATCATTATCTGACGCAGTCATTTCGGCCCAATAGATATGCAAGAAGTTAAGATTCCCCTTTCTTTGCAGGTAGAGGAAGGAAAAGAGGGAAGAGGTCTGTAGCCTCTTCAAGATCGCAGGAGCAGAGATCGTCCTCTGCTTCTGCCAAATCCACTGCATGACGCTGGGGCTCTCTTGCAGGAGCCCGCACCAGTGGGGGGCACGTCTAAAACTCTTCAGTCAGTTCTAGATTCATTCGGACCTGGACTCGTGGGTTTTACAAATAGTGTCCCAAGGGTACAAACTGGGGTTTCAAGATGTTCCCCCTCACCGATTGTTCAAATCAGCCTTAGTCAGCAGGGAGAAGGTTTTTATTCAAGCCTCTTCGTGGTCCAGAAGCCGGACGGCTCAGTCAGACCAATCTTAAATCTGAAATCCCTTAATTTCTACCTAAAGAAATTCAATTTCAAGATGGAATCTCTCAGGGTAGTGATCTCCAGTCCGGGGGATAAAGGAGATTTCATGGTTTACCAATTTCAGACGTTGCCGTTTGGTCTGTCCACGGCTCCGAGGATTTTCACCAGGGTGATGGCGGAAATGATGGTCCTCCTTCGCAAGCAAGGAGTCACAATTATCCCGTACTTGGATGATCTCCTGATAAAGGCGAGATCCAGGGACCAGTTGGTGCAAAACATCTACTCTCCCTGACAGTTCTTCAACAACATGGTTGGCTCCTAAACTTGCCAAAATCGCAGTTGGTCCCAATGACGCGGTTGTTGTTTTTGGGAGTGATACTGGACACAGAAGAGGTTTTCTTCTAGTGGAAAGGCTCTGGAGATCCAGAGTCTGGTCAAACAAATTCTGAAACCAGCAAGAGTGTTAATCCATCAATGCATTCAGTTGCTGGGGAAGATGGTTGCGGCCTACGAGGCCATTCAGTTTGGCAGGTTCCATGCCAGAGTGTTCCAGTGGGACCTGTTGGACAAGTGGTCCGGATCCCACCTACACATGCACCGGAGGATAATCCTGTCTTCCAAGACCAGAATCTCACTCCATTGGTGGCTGCACAGTTCTCACCACCTAGAGGGGCGATGGTTCGGGATCCAGGACGGGATCCTAGGGACCACGGATACAACCCTCCGAGGCTGGAGAGCAGTCACACAGGGGGAAAACATCCAAGGAAGATGGTCAAGTCTTCCTTGGATGTTTTCATCTCCACATAAATGTTCTGGAGTTAAGGGCCATTTAATAACTGCAGACACAGTACGCACTGGGACGGGTGCCCAGCATCCTCTACGGACTAAGAGAAAAGGATTTACCGGTAGGTATTAAAATCCTATTTTCTCTAACGTCCTAGAGGATGCTGGGGACTCCGTAAGGACCATGGGGATAGACGGGCTCCGCAGGAGACATGGGCACTTTAAGAAAGACTTTAGTTCTGGGTGTGCACTGGCTCCTCCCTCTATGCCCCTCCTCCAGACCTCAGTTTGATACTGTACCCAGTGGAGACTGGGTGCTTTTCAGGAGCTCTCCTGAGCTTTCTGACAGAAAGTATTTTGTTAGGTTTTTAATTTTCAGGGAGCACTACTGGCAACAGACTCCCTCATCGAGGGACTGAGGGGAGAGAAGCAGCCCTACTATCTGAGTTGCAAGGTCCTGCTTCTTAGGCTACTGGACACCATTAGCTCCAGTGGGATTGGTACGCAGGATCTCACCCTCGCCGTCCGTCCCAGAACCGCGCCGCCGTCCCCCTCGCAGAGCCGGAAGATAGAAGCCGGGTGAGTATGAGAAGAAAAGAAGACTTCAGAGGCGGCAGAAGACTTCATGATCTTCACTGAGGTAACGCACAGCACTGCAGCTGTGCGCCTTTGCTCCCATACACCTCACATACTCCGGTCACTGTAAGGGTGCAGGGCGCAGGGGGGGCGCCCTGGGCAGCAATATAAACCTCTTTCGCAAAAATATAACATATATACAGCTGGGCACTTTATATATGTATAAGCCCCCACCAATTTTACAGTTTAAGCGGGACAGAAGCCCGCCTCCGAGGGGGCGGGGCTTCTCCCTCAGCACTCACCAGCGCCATTTTTTCTCCACAGCACCGCTGAGAGGAAGCTCCCCGGACTCTACCCTGCTTATACCACGTTAGACAAGAGGGTTGAAAAGAGGGGGGGGGGGCACATAATTCGCAAATTACATACAGCAGCACTACTGGGCAAACATTAAGTTACTGTTTTATTCCTGGGTTACATAGCGCTGGGGGGTGTGCTGGCATACTCTCTCTCTGTCTCTCCAAAGGGCCTTGTGGGGAAACTGTCTTCAGAAAAAGCATTCCCTGTGTGTGTAGTGTGTCGGTACACGTGTGTCGACATGTCTGAGGAAGAAGGCTATATTAGAGAGGAGCGGGAGCAAATGAATGTGGTGTCTCCGCCGACAGCTGATTGGATGGATATGTGGAATGTTTTAAATGCTAGTGTAAACTCATTGCACAAAAGATTAGACAAGGCAGAAGCTTTGGGACAGTCAGGATTTAAACCCATGCCTGATCCTATGTTGCAGGGACTGTCAGGGTCTCATAAGCGCCCACTATCCCAGATTGTTGACACAGATACCGACACAGATTCTGACTCCAGTGTCGATTACGATGATGCAAAGTTACAGCCAAAATTGGCAAAATCCATTCGATTTATGATTATGGCAATAAAAGATGTTTTGCACATCACAGAGGAACCCCCTGTCGCTGACAAGAGGGTACATATGTACAAGGGAAAGAAGCCTGAGGTAACCTTTCCCCCCTCACACGAGCTGAACGAGTTATGTGAAAAAGCTTGGGAATCTCCAGATAAAAGACTGCAGATTTCCAAAAGGATTCTTATGGCGTATCCTTTCCCATCAACGGATAGGTTACGATGGGAATCCTCCCCTAGGGTGGACAAAGCATTAACACGCTTATCCAAGAAGGTAGCCCTCCCGTCCCAGGATACGGCTACCCTCAAAGAGTGTGCTGACCGCAAACAGGAGATTACCCTGAAGTCCATTTATACACATTCAGGTACCTTACTCAGACCGGCAATTGCGTCGGCCTGGGTGTGTAGTGCTGTAGCGGCATGGACAAATACCTTATCTGAGGGGATGGATAGCCTAGACAAGGATACTATTTTATTGACCCTGGGGCATATAAGAGATGCTGTCCTATATATGTGTGTATGCAAACTACAGGTGGTGCTGCAGGGCCCACACCCTTTTACTTGTCTTGTAGAGCAGCTCTGAAGCTGTTACAGTGCCCAGCTGCTGCAAGAAATCAGCTTGAATGCTTCAGGGGCTTGGGCATGGCCAACATGAGCCCCACACCGAAGGAGGGTGGGGGTGTTTAATGCAAACTTGGGGTTATCCAAGCGCCGCAAAAGGCCGCCATGCCCTGCATGCCCCTTTTCATATACAGATGAGGGTTCCAGCCAACTTTGGCCCACTGCTTGGATGACATCACCGTATGCAAATCCGTCTGCTGCAGACCTTCCCCCAGGAATGCTTGCAATAGTTGTTGCATATGGTTTAATGTCTGAGGGTGCTTCAGTATTTGGCAGCCTTCTGCCCTCCCATGTTCATCTGAAAAGATGTGGTCTCCCTGCAGTTGTTGTCCCCAGACGAGAGTTCCCTTGTGCTTCCTCAGTTAAATCTCCTTAACTTGACGGGGGTGTGCCCGAGCAGCCGCCCTCCCCAGCCCTATCCCAACACATACTTATCTTGCATATGAGATCTCTTGATCATGAAGATAGTTCTCACAGGTTGAGGTTCATCCTGGCCCCGCTCCCCGCTGGAGATCGCTGATGGGGACAGCAGCGGGGCTTCAGCAGAAGGGTGAGTATGTGTGGCCAGAGACCTCCCTTCCCATGTGCAGGCCTGCAGAGTCTGCCGCGCAGGATGGGGCATGTGGCACTCTCCCTCCCAGGGGCTCTTCCAGATGTAGCTCCTCAGCAGTATTTTTCCCGGGCTGCGCGGCGCTCTCCCCGACTGGCATCCGCCCTGGAACACTGCCTTCCTCAACGCAACATCAGCAGGGGGCCCTGGCCTCATCACCATCCCAGGTCTTTCTCATGTATGTACCATGTATGTGTGTGTGATATATGTATGAATCATATATGTTTGTGATATATATATATATTCCATAGACAAAAAACCTTACGGTTTCACATGTCCCATTAAGGCTTCTTAGACATGATCGAAATTTCAGAAACCTGTTGTAACTCTTCCACTCAAACTCCAAAAAGCAATGAAATTCCGATCATTAAGGCTGACGCCTTAATGGACGTGTTCCTTGCGCAATACAGATATGGTATGCCATCACAGCCTGTGGGTAAGTGCAGATTCAGCACTCTCACAGAGTGAGATTGCTGTCACTCACACAATGGTGGAGCTGCTAATTCACAGATTTGTGTGCTCATTGGAATACACACATGCAGTCTATGCAACTGAAGGTCTGAGCAGTTTTGTGGTGCTCCCATCCCACACAGTGCCCACAACCATCCCATTCAGTCAACACAACAAAGCCACCTTGTTACAACATCCTTCTAACTCCATACATCCATCTCACTTAGTATACACATTTAGCTCCCTCAAACAACTTGGTTAATTGCTAAACTATAATACCCCATCTACGGTCTATGCATCTACACTTACTTCCCCTATACACCCCCATGCTGCCCGGTCTTCCCCAATCCCTACTGCTGTGTTCTCCCATCTGTGCTAGTCTGTACTAACTTATCTGTACCATCTGTCTTTCCCCACCTGTGCATTGTCTGTACCACCGTTTCCTTCTCTCTGTGCTGCTCAGTGTTTCCTTCTTCAACGTCACTCTGCCTCCTCCAGTACATGGCACACTGTCTTCTCTCCCATCTGCACCAGTTTTCTACCCATCCATGCCAGTGTTTTCAACCCATCTGCACCATTTCCCCCATCTGCACCGCTCTGTCTCCCTTCCCATACTTGCTGCTTAATCTACCCCCTATCCACACCACTCTTACCCTATTCATGTAGCTGACATCCTGAAGGTAAATTTAGTGGATCCTGCGCTCTTGGCAGGGGATAACTGCCACAGCCCACCCCCCAGTGGTCCGGAAACGCCTCCGTTGTGCAGACCATGCCCTGCCAATGGCATTCTAACGCTATTTGCACGCCCCCCTCCTTCCCCGCAACCACCTCTGCCTATCAATCAAGCAGGGTGATAGCATCTCACTGGGCTCCTGGGGTACGCACGCGCAGTGCGCCCATTGCACGTGCGCACCTCACAAACTAATTCAGACTGCAATCGCTGCTGCTGCTGCGGTCTGAATTACCCCCTGTGTTTCTCTGTCCCCCCCATTAGTGCTGCTTAGTGTTCCCTCTATCCACACACTTCTGTTCCCCCATCCACACCGCTCTCCTCCCTCCAATCAACAACACTCTTACCTCATCTGAGCAGCTTTGTCTTCCGCTCAGACCTTCAGTTGCATAGACTGCATGTGTGTATTCCAATGAGCACACAAATCTGTGAATTAGCAGCTCCACCATTGTGTGAGTGACAGCAATCTCACTCTGTGAGAGTGCTGAATCTGCACTTACCCACAGGCTGTGATGGCATACCATATCTGTATTGCGCAAGGAACACGTCCATTAAGGCGTCAGCCTTAATGATCGGAATTTCATTGCTTTTTGGAGTTTGAGTGGAAGAGTTACAACAGGCTTCTGAAATTTCGATCATGTCTAAGAAGCCTTAATGGGACATGTGAAACTGTAAGGTTTTTTGTCTATGGAATTTCATCGCTTTTTTTAAATTTTTTTTTTTTTATTCAGAAATGTAAAATTTCACTTAAAGAAAAAACATTTGATTTTTTAAATGTTTAATGAAAATGTTCGTATAACATCACTGTTCTGTGCAAAATTATTTTATTAACCAAACCAAATTGTTTAAGGTCCGTACACACTTAACGATTTAATGAGCGACGTCGCTCATTTTATCGTTAAGTGTGTATGCAGCCAGCGACAAACGATGCGCGGCCCCGCGGGTCGGCAACAATCTTCGCTGTCGGTAGGGCATGCAGGAAGGATGTGGACTGTCGTCCACGACCTTCATGCAGGGCTGGCGGGGGCGTGACGTCACTGAGCGATATGAGCGGTCATATCGCTCAGTGTGTACAGTCGGCCGCCGGCCGGCCCGGGAGGGGAAACATTAGACGATGTAGCTCACAGAGCGACATCGTTTAATGTGTACGGGCCTTTAGACTTTGGTCAAAATATTTTGCTGCCTTTGCAGCTGATGCAGGGAGGGGGGTAGGCGGCAGCAGCCTGTAACTGAGGCTGGAGGTAGGCGTGAAATGCATTGCTTGTACGTGTGAGTGCGTGGTGTCAGGTGCTGCGCGTGTATATGTGTGTGTGTGTCAGGTGCTGCCTGTGTATGTGTGTGTCAGCTCCTGTGTGTATGTGTGTGTCAGGTGCTGCGTGTATATATGAGTGTGTCTGATGGTGCGTGTGTATGCGTCAGCTGCCGCACGTGTGTGTGTGTGTCAGGTGTTGCGGGTGTATATGTGTGTGAGTATCAGGTGCTCCGCGTGTGTACAAGTGTATGTCTGGTGCTGTGCATGAATACGTATGTCTGTGTCAGGTGATGCGCGTGTACATGAGTGTGCGTCAGGTGCTGCGCGTGTACATGAGTGTGCATTAGGTGCTGCGCGTGTACATGAGTGTGCGTCAGGTGCTGCGTGTGTACATGAGTGTGCGTCAGGTGCTGCGCGTGTACATGTGTGTGCGTCAGGTGCTGCGCGTGTACATGTGTGTGCCTCAGGTGCTGCACGTGTCTATGTGTGTGTGAGTAAGGCACTGCGTGTGTATGTGTGTGTCTGATGGTGTGCGTGTATATGCATGTGTCAGGTGCTGCGTGTATATGCATGTGTCAGGTGCTGCGTGTATATGCATGTGTCAGGTGCTGCGTGTATATGCATGTGTCAGGTGCTGCGTGTATATGCATGTGTCAGGTGCTGCATGTTGATTTTATTGTGTCTGATGGTACGTGTGTGTGTCAGGTGCCGCACGTGTATATGTGTGTGTGTCAGGTGTTGCGCGTGTATGTGTGGGTCAGGTGCTGCATGTTTATTTTATTGTGTCTGATGCTACGTGTGTGTGTGTCAGGTGCCGCACGTGTATGTGTGTGTGTCAGGTGTTGCGCGTGTATGTGTGGGTCAGGTGCTGCATGTTTATTTTATTGTGTCTGATGCTACGTGTGTGTGTGTCAGGTGCCGCACGTGTATGTGTGTGTGTCAGGTGTTGCGCGTGTATGTGTGTGTCAGGTGCCGCGCGTGTATGTGTGCGTCAGGTGCCGTTCCCCTTCTTCCCATCCCAGCTCTCTCTGTAGAATACAGCTCTGCACCCAGAGAGAGGGAAAGACTAGGGGGCTGATCACTGCACTGCTCACTTTTTGGTCATGAGTTCGGCCTCCTGTTTCTTCCAGTGCTGTGTTCCTGCAGCCTAGCCCTCCCTGTTGTGCCAGAGAATCAGCCCTTCCTTCCCCTGACAGAGAGAGAGAGCCCGAGGCAGAGACACTCTTCCCGTAGCTGGCCTACCCCCAGTACTTCAGCACTGGCCATGCGGCAGTCAACAAAGGAGACCAGCAGGGGGTTCTGGCAGCATCAGCTGTGGCCGCAGCTGGATCGGGGAGGCCTGCAGTGTCTGAGGTGGGCAACACTTCCTCCGCCGCTGTCACCTTCCCCTGCCGGAGAGAAAGCCAGAGACATACCCTTCCCGCAGCTGGGATACCCCTAGTACCTCAGCGCTGGACAGGCAGAAGTCTATGGAGGGGACCGGCAGGGGTTTCGGGCCGCAGCAGTAGCAGCGGCCGCAGTCAGATCAGGGAGGCCTGCAGGGTCAGAACTGGGCAGCACTTCCACCAACACTGTCACCTCTGTGCTGGGCATGTACACCAGTCCGTACGGACGGAGGTGTCCACAACAGGCAGCAGTATAATGAGTCAGACAAACTCATTACACGCTGCCCACTGCTGCGCCGCATGCCCTCGATGGAGAAAGCCTAGATGCGGTCCCCAGCGGCAGCGAGGGAGAAGGGTGATCACATCACCCTTCAACCCGGCACCTCACAATCAGCTGGGGATCTGCAGTAGCTTCATCTCTCTCTTCCTCTCCCTCTCTGACAGCACAGCAGCCCCTCTGGGTCCCATGTAGCTCTGCCCCCCTGCTCACAGTTCACTCGGCCTCTCCTGATTAAAAAGAAAATAAGAGCCTGACCTGCTGCTCAGATGCGAGGAGGGGACGGGCGGTAGGTCCTCTGTGAGTACACTACACAGTCAAAATTAACTCTGACTCCTCACAACAGTGTGGACTGCAGGCGACGTCAGATGCCAATTTGGGTGTGCTTGCCGCACTACCTGCCCATCAAGCCCAACGTGGCATTTTGTATTAGGAACCCTATAACAGCATTCCGACATCCCTCCCTATGACGCTGCCATCCATACACTGCCGCTCTCATACATCCGTACACCGCCACTCTCATACATCCGCACACTGCCGCTCTCACACAACTGTACACTGTTGCTCTCATACATCCATACACTGCCGCTCTCATACATCCGTACAACCCCGCTCTCATACATCCGTACAACCCCGCTCTCATACATCCGTACAACCCCGCACTCTTACAGCCGCACTCTTACAGCCGTACTCTTACAGCCGTACTCTTACAGCCGCACACTGCCGCACTCTTACCGCCGCACGCATACAGCCGCACACCATCGCACTCATACAGCCGCACACCGACGCAGTTATACAGCCGTACATTGCCGCTCTCATACATCCGCACACTGCCGCTCTCATACATCCGCACACTGCCGCTCACATCTATACATACATAGCCTCCATACATCTACACATCCAATCCCCGCGCAAGGGAACACTGAAATCACTATCACTTTTCCCCGGGGTGTGACCACAGCCAGCCACTACTCCGGCCACCTTCTTGTGACACCAAAATGCATCTTACCTATCATCAGGGTGGTGCTGCTGCTGGGGGCAGGTTGCTGCCTCAGTCTCCTAGTTGGTGCTGCGATTGGAGGGGGTACTGCTTCCCTGTGCTGCCACTGTCTCCCGGATCATCGTGCCGCTGGCTGAATTGCAGCTTGACGCTACTGCTGCCGGGAGTAACAGCTTCCTGACTGTTGTTGCTGTTGGCTGCCTACTGCTCATTGCCGCCGGAACACTGACCGGCTCGGCAGTGATGCTGGCGGAGGAGTAGTGGCGGTGGGGTGGTGCCTGCTCCCTTCCCTCGAGCATGCCGCAGTGTAAAAAAATAAATAATAGAGAGCATACCAGGGTGAGTCTGTATGGATCACAGTGATTACACGGGGCACAGCATAAGGACACCTTGCTGTGAGGGGCTCTGCCCACACAGATTGCTGCACCCTCTCTGATGTCAGCCGCTGCCCTCTCGTTCTCTGGGCGGCCAGTTCCAGTGTGAGGTAGGAGAGGAAGAGAACACACAGGTGTTAGGCGCCGTGGTCCGCTATGTCCTCGCGGCCCGGCGCCTAGCAACTAGGGACGCCGAGCGTGCTAGCCGCCGGCTCCCTAGCAACGCTAGGACGCCGGGCGCGCTGAGCCGCCTGGACCCTAGCAACGGGGACGCCACGGACGGACTGCGCTCCCCTTGCAGGGTCAATCAAGTGAACTACACACACACACACTTGTCTTCTGGTCGTGCAGCAAGGCAGCTGCACGGCATTGTGCTAATCAGGCTCTGAACTTCTGATTGAAGGACTCCCTGCTAAATACCTTCTCAGTGCTTCACACAGACGCCGGTAATAGCTTCCTGCATGCTGCTTTGGTTTGCTGACGTCTGTTCCAGTTCTGCTGTGTCCGGTCATTCCTGTCCTCAGAGTTCCTGAATCTTAGTGTTGTCATCTCTTCCCAAGGAGTCTTCCAGTCCTCATTTACCCGCAACAGTCGCTAGAGGATCTCATGTGGTTTTCGTGAGTGGCGGCTCTGCCGCGTGCTGCGGCCTAGGCCGCTTTATTTTGTATTCTGTGTTGGTGCATTTGCGGAGGTTTACGCTCCCACACTCCTCTCCGGTGCCGGGTAGAAGAGTGGACAAGTGGGTATTTTGGTTGTCCTTTTCCCTGGCGGTTTTCCGCACATACTCTAGTTTAAAGTTAGTTTTGAGCCCCCTGCTTTGTTGTTTAGTAGAGGGCCCCTTGTTATCACCCTGTCTCGGATTTCTCTTTGTCTCCCATTAAGACCTGAGGGGGCATCGGAGTTGGGCAGACGTAATCCGCCCTTCAAACGCGGCTGCCATGGGCCCAAGCAACCATAGTCTCGCAAGAGATTTCTGCAGCACGGGCGAGACAACGGAGATAGGGCGCCAGGGGCTATTCCCGTTCCCACTCCCTTTCCAAGCATTACGTTCCAGTACTCAGGTCCTTGCTATAAGATATCCCCAGACCAGAGTATTGGAATCATAACAGGAGAGCAGCCCTGATATATAACAGAGGTGGAAGTTCTATAGGCAGCAGAGACGGAGACCAGCCAGCCAGTCTCCCAGTGCCCTGATCACTACACGCCGCCAGCACAGCATTACAGGAGGGTCCTATAGTGCTGCCCTGAGCTAACAGGTGTGTGTACCAGTGTGCTGCGCCCTGGTGTCTCTGAGAGGGGTGAGGTCACCGTGCCGCTTTAGTATATGGCTTTTCCTTAGTACTGTAAGTTACAGCCCTGCACTAGTAGTGGCAACTCTGCCCTATGTGAACCTGTGAGGTTATTTTCCTATTTACAGAATAACCGGGGAGAAGGCGGCCATATTGCGGCTCTCAAGACAAGGCACTCTAGTACACCCCCTGCTGGCGGCCACTGCGCAGGCGCAACAAATTGAAATGCCCGATCTCTATAATGGGGCATATTTCTCTTAATTAAAAAAAACCTGTAACTTTCTGAAAAACCACAACCCCAAAAGGCACTTCACAGGGACATGCTCTATCTAATAAAACAAACCCCAAGTCATATATATATATATATATATATATATATAAAATAAGATTTTACTCACCGGTAAATCTATTTCTCGTAGTCCGTAGTGGATGCTGGGACTCCGTAAGGACCATGGGGAATAGCGGCTCCGCAGGAGACTTGGCACAACTAAAGAGAGCTTTAGGACTACCTGGTGTGCACTGGCTCCTCCCCCTATGACCCTCCTCCAGACCTCAGTTAGGATACTGTCACTAAGGAAGGATTTTGAATCCCGGGTAAGACTCATACCAGCCACACCAATCACACCGTACAACTCGTGATATTATACCCAGTTAACAGTATGACAACAACGGAGCCTCTGCACAGATGGCTCTCAACAATAACCCTTTTGTTAACAATAACTATGTACAAGTACTTGGGATGGGCGCCCAGCATCCACTACGGACTACGAGAAATAGATTTACCGGTGAGTAAAATCTTATTTTCTCTGACGTCCTAAGTGGATGCTGGGACTCCGTAAGGACCATGGGGATTATATCAAAGCTCCCAAACGGGAGGGAGAGTGCGGATGACTCTGCAGCACCGAATGAGCGAACTCTAGGTCCTCCTCAGCCAGGGTGTCAAACTTGTAAAATCTTGCAAATGTGTTTGACCCCGACCAAGTAGCAGCTCGGCAAAGTTGTAAAGCAGAGACCCCTCGGGCAGCCGCCCAAGAAGAGCCCACCTTCCTCGTGGAATGGGCTTTTACTGATCTAGAATGCGGCAGTCCCGCCGCAGAATGACAGTCCTGTACCACAAATCTGAGGTACTCCTGGTGAGGAGAGTAAATGGGGACATGCAGGTAAGCATCCTTGATGTCCAGTGATACCATGTAATCCCCTTCCTCCAGGCTTGAGATAACCGCCCTGAGCGATTCCATCTTGAACTTGAACCGTTTTATATACGTGTTCAAAGATTTAAAATGGGTCTCACCGAACCGTCCGGTTTCGGTACCACAAACATTGTGGAATAGTAACCCCTTCCTTGTTGAAGGAGGGGTACCTTGACTATCACCTGCTGCAAATACAGCTTGTGAATTTGCCTCTATCACAGCCTCCCTGTCCAAGGGAGATGTTGGCAAGGCAGATTTTAGGAAACGGCGAGGGGGAGACGTCTCGAATTCCAGCTTGAATCCCTGAGACACTACTTGTAGAATCCAGGGATCCACCTGTGAGCAAGCCCACTGATTGCTGAAGCACTTGAGACGGGCCCCCACCGCACCTGGCTCCACCAGTGGAGCCCCAGCGTCATGCTGTGGACTTAGCGGAAGCGGGGGAGGACTTTTGTTCCTGGGAACTGGCTGTATATATATATATATATATGCACACACACTCATGTATATACATGTATACACAAATACACGTATGTACATGTTTATGTATGTATAATACACTGAGTACATTATATTTATGAATTAATTGCTTCCCGATTCTGCAGCAGCATCATCAGCACCATCAGTGTTACTCACAGTCACTTCACACTGACTGCTGCACAACACATCACTTAATTTCCGGGCCGCCCGTCACCTGGTGAAGAGACATGGGAGATGAAGGACCAGCAGTGCCACGTTGAGCGGAAGTATTGTGAATTAGTTACCCACACACTCCTTGTGACACCTGCTCCCCGTCTGCCCTCCCACCCGCCGCCTGCCATCCGGAACCCGCACTGACAAGTAAGTCTCAGCAGAATGTGTCTGCCGGCGGCTCCCAGTCCCCCCTAGAGGAACACTGCCAGTGGTGTGGCAGCCGCGGCACACTAGGACTGAGAGACCGCAGCGGGAGGAAAGCACGGGTGGGCGGGAGGAGAGCATAGGCGGACATCACCACGTCACATTGCAAGGTGACACCAGTCCCCCCAGTGAGGCCGCCGACGAATGCACTCAGCATAGTATTAGCAGCAGGCAGGGGGGGGGCGGGCGCAGCGGTGGTGGGAGGTACGGAAATGAGCTACAGGCTAGGCTCCACCGATCACACACTCAGCGATCACTGTGCCACAGCAAGCGTGGCGTGCAGCGGTGCTGGACATTAGGGAGTGCCTGTGCGCACCAGGCACCCCCTGTACGCACGCCTATGCGCTACCACCCCCCATATGCCACACTACATCACTATGCTATAGCCCTCCCATATGCTGCACTTCATAGTTACACTATACCCCCCATACAACATACTACATCACCACAGTACACTACTCACAATAAAATTAAAACATCCCAGTTCCTCATTCTTAATGAGCTCACGTGAGTTCTCTCCCCAACGGAGCTCCAGACCAAGTAACAATGAAGACACCAGCAGCGTGTAGGGGGCAGGCCTGGTCCACTTGTCAGGAGAGAGCAGTCACTGGAGGGTAAGAATGGGACGGGGCCTAGTCCTACAGACGGGAGAGAGCACAGACAGGAGAGAGCAAGGTACAGGGGTAGAAGGGGACGGCTGATGTGAAGAAGGGGGCGGGGCCTATTCTTGCATCCTTTCAAAATTCGACTTTTTAAAATTCGACATTTGACAAATTCGACTTTTCTGCAATGGTACAAATGCGGCAATTCAACAAAAGTATATTCAATTGAAGTTTGTAAATTCGACAACAGTGCTTTTAAACAGTAAATTCGTCATTTTCAATCCGCCACACTTTGCAGGCGGAATCTAATAAAAAATAATATTTTTTTGGGGTAATAGCATATCTATTTATATTAGAAGGGATTAGGTACTTGGTTTGTCTTTTTTGGAGGCACAAGTATTATTTATATATTTTTTAAAAGATTATTATTATTATTATTTTTTTTTAAATGGAATGTGAAAAACCCGGAAAAGAAAAATTGCGTGGGGTCCCCCCTCCAAAGCATAACCAGCCTCGGGCTCTTCGAGCCGGTCCTGGTTCTAAAAATCCGGGGGAAAAACGGACAGGGGATCCCCCGTATTTTTAAAACCAGCTCCGGGCTCTGCGCCTGGTGCTGGTGCAAAAAATACGGGGGACAAAAAGAGTAGGGTCCCCCATTATTTTTACACCAGCATCGGGCTCCACTAGCTGGACAGATAATGCCACAGCCGGGGGTCACTTTTATACAGTGCCCTGCGGCCGTGGCATTAAATATCCAACTAGTCACCCCTGGCCGGGGTACCCTGGGGGAGTGGGGACCCCTTCAATCAAGGGGTCCCCCCCCAGCCACCCAAGGGCCAGGGGTGAAGCCCGAGGCTGTCCCCCCCCATCCAAGGGCTGCGGATGGGAGGCTGATAGCCTTGAGAAAATTGAAAGAATATTGTTTTTTCCAGTAGTACTACAAGTCCCAGCAAGCCTCCCCCGCAATCTGGTACTTTGAGAACCACAAGTACCAGCATGCGGGAGAAAAACGGGCCCGCTGGTACCTGTAGTTCTACTGGGGAAAAAATACCCAAATAAAAACAGGACACAGACACCGTGAAAGTATAACTTTATTTCACACCTGCCGACACACACATATTTACCTATGTTGACACGAAGCAGTCGGTCCTCTTCTCCAAGTAGAATCCACGGGTACCTGAAAATAAAAGATAATTATACTCACCTGATCCAGGTTCCAGATTAACTCCACGTACTTGGCAAAACAACAAACCGAACACCCGGACCAGACGGACTGAAAGGGGTCCCATGTTTACACATGGGACCCCTTTCCACGAATGCAGACATCCGAATCTCGCGGGAATCCGACAGCGGGATGATGACGTTCGGGCGCGCTCGGGTTAGCCGAGCAAGGCGGGAAGGTTCGAACCTGCCTCGGACCCATGTAAAATGGGTGAAGTTCGGGGGGTCCGGATTCCGACGAACCGAACCCACTCATCACTAGTATGTACGTGTGTGTCAGGTGCCGTGCGCGTACGTACGTGTGTGTCAGGTGTCGTGCGTGTACGTGTGTGTGTGTGTGTGTGTGTGTGTGTGTCAGGTGGCGCGTACCTACATGTGTGTATGTCAGGTGCTGTGCATGTGTGTACGTACACGCGTGTATGTGTCAGGTGCCGCGCGTGTACGTGTACGTGTGTGTGTGTGTGTGTGTGTGTGTGTGTGCCAGTGTGCCAGGAGCCACGCGTGTACATGCGTGAGGGTGTCAGGAGCCGCACGTATACGTACATACGTGTAGGTTTCAGGTGCCGCGCGTATACATACGTGTGTGTGTGTCAGGAGCCGAGCGCGTACGTACATGTGTGTGTGTCAGGAGCAACGCGCGTGTGTGTCAGGAGCCACACGTGTGCATACGTGTGTGTGTCAGGTGCCACACATGTACGTACGTGTGTGTGTGTGTGTGTGTCAGGTGCCGCGCGTGTACATGTGTGTGTCAAGTGCCGCGTGTGTACGTACGTATGTGTGTGCCTGGAGCCGCGCGTGTACATACATGTGTGTGTGTGTGTGTCTCAAGTGCTGTACGTGTATGTGTGTGTCTCAGGTGCTGCACGTGTATATGTGTGTATTTCAGGTGCTGCATTTGTATGCGTCAGCTGCCACGTGGGTGTCAGGTGTTGAGCGTGTATGTGTTTGTGTCAGCTGTCGCATCTGTATGTGTGTGACTGTCAGGTGCTGCGCGTGTATGTGTGTTTCAGGTGCTGTTCATGTATGTGGGAGTGGCAGGTGCTGCATGTGTATATATGTGTGAGTGGCAGGTGCTGCGTGTGTATACGAGTGTGTGTGAGGTGCTGCGAGTGTATGTGTGTGTTAGGTGCTCTGAGTGTATATGATTGTGTGTCAGGTGCTGTGCGTGTGTGCGTTAAATGCCACATGTATATATGTGTGTCAGGTGCTGCGTGTGTGTGTGTGTGTGTGTGTGTCAGGTGCTGCATGTTTGTATGTGTGTGTGTGTCAGGTGCTGCATGTCTGTATGTGTGTGTGTGTCAGGCGCTGCATGTCTGTGTGTGTGTGTGTGTGTGTGTGTCAGGTGCTGCATGTCTGTATATGTGTGTGGGTGTGTCAGGTGATGCATGTCTGTGTGTGTGGGTGTGTCAGGTGATGCATGTGTGTGTGTGTGTGTGGGTGTGTCAGGTGCTGCATGTCTGTGTGTGTGTGTGGGTGTGTGTGTCTGTCAGGTGCTGCATGTGTGTGTCAGGTGCTGCATGTCTGCGTGTGTGTGTGTCAGGCGCTGTATGTCTGCGTGTGTGTGTCAGGCGCTGCATATCTGTGTCAGGTGCTGTGTGTGTGTGTGTGTGCGTGTCTGTCAGGTGCTGCGTGTCTGCGTGTGTGTCAGGCGCTGCGTGTCTGCGTGTGTGTCAGGCGCTGCGTGTCTGCGTGTGTGTCAGGCGCTGCGTGTGTGACAGGCGCTGCGTGTGTGTCAGGCGCTGCGTGTGTGTCAGGCGCTGCGTGTGTGTCAGGCGCTGCGTGTCTGCGTGTGTGTCAGGCGCTGCGTGTGTGTCAGGCGCTGCGTGTCTGCGTGTTTGTCAGGCGCTGCGTGTCTGCGTGTGTGTCAGGCGCTGCGTGTGTGTCAGGCTCTGCGTGTGTCAGGCGCTGCGTGTGTGTCAGGCGCTGCGTGTCTGCGTGTGTGTCAAGCGCTGCGTGTCTGCGTGTGTGTCAGGCGCTGCGTGTCTGCGTGTGTGTCAGGCGCTGCGTGTCTGCGTGTTTGTGTGTCAGGTGCTGCGTGTGTGTGTCAGGTGCTGCGTGTGTGTGTGTCAGATGCTGCGTGTCTGCGTGTGTGTCAGGTGCTGCGTGTGAGTATGTCAGGTGCTGCGTGTGTCAGGAGCATGTGAGTGTCAGGTGCGTGTGTGTGTCAGGCGCAGCGTGTGTCAGGCGCTGCGTGTGTCAGGCGCTGCCTGTGCGTGTGCGTGTGTGTCAGGCGCTGCCTGTGCGTCAGGCGCTGCGTGTCTGTGTGTGTCAGGCGCTGCGTGTGTGCCAGGCGCTGCCTGTGCGTGTGTGCCAGGCGCTGCCTGTGCGTGTGTGTCAGGCGCCGCGTGTCTGTCAGGCGTCGCGTGTGCGTCAGGCGCCGCGTGTGCGTCAGGCGCCGCGTGTCTATGTGCGTCAGGCGCCGCGTGTGAGTGTGTGCGTGTGTGTCAGGTCCGTGTGAGTGTCAGGTGCTGCGTCTGTGTGTGCGTGTGTCAGGTGCTGCGTGTGTGTCAGGTGCTGCGTGTGAGTGTATGCGCGTGTGTCAGGTCCGTGTTAGTGTCAGGTGCTGTGTGTGTGTGTGTCAGGTGCTGTGTGTGTGCGTGTGTGTCAGGTGCTGTGTGTGTGTGTGTGTGTGTGTGTGTGTGTCAGGTGCTGTGTGTGTGCGTGTGTCAGGCGCTGCATATGCGTATGCGTGTCAGGCGTTGCATGTCTGTGTGTGTCAGGCGCTGCGTGTCTGGGGGGGGGTGGCCGGACACACAGCAGAGAGGGGGTGGGGGTGGCTGGACACACAGCAGAGAGGGGAGGGTGACCGGACACACGGCAGGGAGGGGAGGGGGTAGGGGGTGGCCGAACACAGCAGGAAGAGGGGGGAGTTGCCGAACACACAGCATGGGAGGGGATGGTGGCCAGACAAACAGCAGGGGAGGGGAGGGGGGGGGGGAGGGTAGGCCGGACACACAGCAGGTGAGGGGGGGGTGGGGGGGTAGGCTGGACACACAGCAGGGAGGGGGGGGTAGGCAGGACACACAGCAGGGGAGGGGAGGGTGGCCGGACAAACAGCAGGGAGGGGGGGGGGTAGGCCGGACACACAGCAGGGGAGGGGGGGTGGCTGGACACACAGCAGGTGAGGGGGGGGGCTGGACACACAGCAGGTGAGGGGGGGGGCTGGACACACAGCAGGTGAGGGGGGGGCCTGGACACACAGCAGGTGAGGGGGGGGGCTGGACACACAGCAGGTGAGGGGGGGGGTGGACACGCAGCAGGTGAGGGGGGGGGCTGGACACGCAGCAGGTGAGGGGGGGGGCTGGACACGCAGCAGGTGAGGGGGGGGTAGGCCGGACACGCAGCAGGGGAGGGGAGGGTGGCCGGACACACAGCAGGGGAGGGGAGGGTGGCCGGACACACAGCAGGGGAGGGGAGGGTGGCCGGACAAACAGCAGGGGAGGGGAGGGTGGCCGGACAAACAGCAGGGAGGGGGGTGGGGTGGTAGGCTGGACACACAGCAGGGGAGGAGGGGGGGGCTGGACACACCGCAGGTGAGGGGGGGGGGGCTGGACACACAGCAGGTGAGGGGGGGGGGGTAGGCCGGACACACAGCAGGGAGGGGGGGGGTAGGCCGCCGGACACACAGCAGGGGAGGGGAGGGTGGCCGGACAAACAGCAGGGAGGGGGGGGTAGGCCGGACACACAGCTGGTGAGGGGGGGGGGGG
Source organism: Pseudophryne corroboree (assembly GCF_028390025.1). Taxonomy (NCBI): domain Eukaryota; kingdom Metazoa; phylum Chordata; class Amphibia; order Anura; family Myobatrachidae; genus Pseudophryne; species Pseudophryne corroboree. The sequence goes on along the minus strand of NW_026970141.1, from coordinate 340,456 downwards.
TGGCTGGACACACAGCAGGTGAGGGGGTGGTCTGGACACACAGCAGGGAGGGGGGGGGGTAGGCCGGACAAACAGCAGGGAGGGGGGGGGGTAGGCCGGACACACAGCAGGGAGGGGGGGGGTAGGCCAGACACACAGCAGGTGAGGGGGGGGTGGCTGGACACACAGCAGGGAGGGGGGGGGGTAGGCCGGACACACAGCAGGTGAGGGGGGGGGAAGGGGGCTGGACACACAGCAGGTGAGGGGGGGGGGGCTGGACACACAGCAGGTGAGGGGGGGGGTAGGCCGGACACACAGCAGGTGAGGGGGGGGTGGCTGGACACACAGCAGGGAGGGAAGGGGGTAGGGGGGTGGCCTTATTATAATAACCGTGTGGGGGAAGAGTCTGCGGCGGTGGGTAAATGAGATGTGGGGGCAGGCTGCTAAGGGTGCAGGGGAGGAGGGGAAGGGAGCCGGATGGATCTGAATGTGAGCCGCACGTAAGGGACCATACTGATCCTCCCCACCTCAGCCCGCTGGTGCTGCTGCCTGACTTCTTCCGTGCAGCACAGCTGTCTTCTCCGGCTGCCGCTGCCGCTCCCGCACCCGCTTCAGGTGTGGGGGTACCACACCGCTCAGTAGGCAAGCGCTGTCAGTCAGGAGTCAGCGCTGCACCGGATGTCTCTTCTGGATGTCCTCTGACTTTCTCCTGCGGCGCAACTCCAGCTATTCCTCCCGCTGCGGCTCCCACTTCGGGTAAGGGGACCATATTGCTCAGTAGTGAGCACTTTCGGTAAGCCTGCGGCTGCTATGCCGCTACCCCTCTCCTCCACAGTCCTAATGGGTCGCTGCAGTCTGTAAGGGACCGCAGGTGCACACACCCAGGAACCGCTGGCTCTCCTCCCGCCGCCAGCAGCTACTTTTATAACCTCAGCCTGCACGAGACCCCTTCCCTCACTCACTCTCGCTCTCCTGGCGGCCACTGCGCAGCCGCAACAAATTGAAAAGCCCTATCTCTATAATGGGGCATATTTCTCTTAATTAAAAAAACCCTATAACTTTCTGAAAAACCACAACCCCAAAAGGCACTACACTGGGGCATACTCTATCTAGTAAAACAAACCCCAAGTCTTAATTCGTCCTCTATCCGGAGTTATGCCTTCCCAAAAAATATCTAATTCACTCTATAGGAAAACGGTGTCAAAAAGCCACAAAGGAAGTCACAGAAAAAAACTGACAGTTGGAACTTTAGGTTACTCCCAATTCCTCATTTTTTATTATTTTGCCCTGAAATTTGGCATGCAGCACCGGGTGACGATTCTACACGCCCATGCCAAATTTCAGCTCAGTACGTCCAATAAGTTTTGAGGTGTAGCCCCTCAAACACCATGCCCCCATCTCAGAAGTTCCCTATGGGAGAATTCCGTTTGTTCGATTCAGCCTTAATATAAGGGCACGACCGTGCCCTTATAATATCTATCTATCTATCTATCTATCTATCTATCTATCGTATGTGTGTGTATATATACATCTATACATACATGCGCTAACACCTGGACATACACTGATGTACCCACACCTAATATCCATACATACACGCCCTGACACCTGGACATACACCAACATTCCCACACCTGCATCTATTCATACACATGCTGACACCTGGACATACACCAACATACAAGCACCTGCATCTATATATACACGCGCTGACAAATGGACATACACCGACGTACCCACACTTGCATCTATACATACATGCACTGACATCTGGACATACAAGCACCTGCATCTATACATACACGCGCTGACACCTGAACCTACACTGACCTTCCCACACCTGCATCTATACATACACATTCTGACACCTGGACATACACAGACGTACCCACACCTGCATCTATACATACACGCGTTGACACCTGGACGTACACTGACGTACACACACCTACATCTATATATGCATGGATGCAAATGTGGGTACGTCTGTATACGTCCAGGTGTTAGCATGTGTATGTATAGATGTTAGGTGGGGGTACATCAGTGTATGTCCAGGTGTCAGCACATGTATGTATAGATTCACATGTGGGTAAGCCGGTGTACGTCCACGTGTCAGCATGTGTAGGTATAGATGCAGGTGTGGGTACGTTGGTGTACGTTTAGGGGTCAGCGTGTTAATGTATAGATGTTGGTGTGTATGTCAGTGTACGTACAGATATAGGTGTGTGTGTATGTATGTATGTATGTATGTATATGTATAGAGGAAGGTGTGATACATACATATAACACATACATGATAGATACATACATATATCACACACACGATAGATAGATAGATAGATAGATAGATACAAGATAGATACATACATACATGATAGATACATATATATACACACACATACGATAGATAGATAGATAGATAGATAGATAGATAGATAGATAGATAGATAGATAGATAGATAGATAGATAGATATATCACAAACATATATGATTCATACATATATCACACACACATACATGATACATACATGAGAAAGACCTGGGATGGTGATGAGGCCAGGGCCCCCTGCTGATGTTGCGTTGAGGAAGGCAGTGTTCCAGGGCGGATGCCAGTCGGGGAGAGCGCCGCACAGCCCGGGAAAAATACTGCTGAGGAGCTACATCTGGAAGAGCCCCTGGGAGGGAGAGTGCCACATGCCCCATCCTGCGCGGCAGACTCTGCAGGCCTGCACATGGGAAGGGAGGTCTCTGGCCACACGTACTCACCCTTCTGCTGAAGCCCCGCTGCTGTCCCCATCAGCGCTCTCCAGCGGGGAGCGGGGCCAGGATGAACCTCAACCTGTGAGAACTATCTTCATGATCAAGAGATCTCATATGCAAGATAAGTATGTGTTGGGATAGGGCTGGGGAGGGTGGCTGCTCGGGCACACCCCCGTCAAGTTAAGGAGATTTAACTGAGGAAGCACAAGGGAACTCTCGTCTGGGGACAACAACTGCAGGGAGACCACATCTTTTCAGATGAACATGGGAGGGCGGAAGGCTGCCTAATACTGAAGCACCCTCAGACATTAAACCATATGCAACAACTATTGCAAGCATTCCTGGGGGAAGGTCTGCAGCAGACGGATTTGCATACGGTGATGTCATCCAAGCAGTGGGCCAAAGTTGGCTGGAACCCTCATCTGTATATGAAAAGAGAAAAGGGGCATGCAGGGCATGGCGGCCTTTTGCGGCGCTTGGATAACCCCAAGTTTGCATTAAACACCCCCACCCTCCTTCGGTGTGGGGCTCATGTTGGCCATGCCCAAGCCCCTGAAGCATTCAAGCTGATTTCTTGCAGCAGCTGGGCACTGTAACAGCTTCAGAGCTGCTCTACAAGACAAGTAAAAGGGTGTGGGCCCTGCAGCACCACCTGTAGTTTGCATACACACATATATAGGACAGCATCTCTTATATGCCCCAGGGTCAATAAAATAGTATCCTTGTCTAGGCTATCCATCCCCTCAGATAAGGTATTTGTCCATGCCGCTACAGCACTACACACCCAGGCCGACGCAATTGCCGGTCTGAGTAAGGTACCTGAATGTGTATAAATGGACTTCAGGGTAATCTCCTGTTTGCGGTCAGCACACTCTTTGAGGGTAGCCGTATCCTGGGACGGGAGGGCTACCTTCTTGGATAAGCGTGTTAATGCTTTGTCCACCCTAGGGGAGGATTCCCATCGTAACCTATCCGTTGATGGGAAAGGATACGCCATAAGAATCCTTTTGGAAATCTGCAGTCTTTTATCTGGAGATTCCCAAGCTTTTTCACATAACTCGTTCAGCTCGTGTGAGGGGGGAAAGGTTACCTCAGGCTTCTTTCCCTTGTACATATGTACCCTCTTGTCAGCGACAGGGGGTTCCTCTGTGATGTGCAAAACATCTTTTATTGCCATAATCATAAATCGAATGGATTTTGCCAATTTTGGCTGTAACTTTGCATCATCGTAATCGACACTGGAGTCAGAATCCGTGTCGGTATCTGTGTCAACAATCTGGGATAGTGGGCGCTTATGAGACCCTGACAGTCCCTGCAACATAGGATCAGGCATGGGTTGAAACCCTGACTGTCCCAAAGCTTCTGCCTTGTCTAATCTTTTGTGCAATGAGTTTACACTAGCATTTAAAACATTCCACATATCCATCCAATCAGCTGTCGGCGGAGACACCACATTCATTTGCTCCCGCTCCTCTCTAATATAGCCTTCTTCCTCAGACATGTCGACACACGTGTACCGACACACTTCACACACAGGGAATGCTTTTTCTGAAGACAGTTTCCCCACAAGGCCCTTTGGAGAGACAGAGAGAGAGTATGCCAGCACACCCCCCAGCGCTATATAACCCAGGAATAAAACAGTAACTTAATGTTTGCCCAGTAGTGCTGCTGTATGTAATTTGCGAATTATGTGCCCCCCCCCCCCCCCTCTTTTTAACCCTCTTGTCTAACATGGTATAAGCAGGGTAGAGTCCGGGGAGCTTCCTCTCAGCGGTGCTGTGGAGAAAAAATGGTGCTGGTGAGTGCTGAGGGAGAAGCCCCGCCCCCTCAGAGGCGGGCTTCTGTCCCGCTTAAACTGTAAAATTGGTGGGGGCTTATACATATATAAAGTGCCCAGCTGTATATATGTTATATTTTTGCGAAAGAGGTTTATATTGCTGCCCAGGGCGCCCCCCCTGCGCCCTGCACCCTTACAGTGACCGGAGTATGTGAGGTGTATGGGAGCAAAGGCGCACAGCTGCAGTGCTGTGCGTTACCTCAGTGAAGATCATGAAGTCTTCTGCCGCCTCTGAAGTCTTCTTTTCTTCTCATACTCACCCGGCTTCTATCTTCCGGCTCTGCGAGGGGGACGGCGGCGCGGCTCTGGGACGGACGGCGAGGGTGAGATCCTGCATACCAATCCCACTGGAGCTAATGGTGTCCAGTAGCCTAAGAAGCAGGACCTTGCAACTCAGAGAGTAGGGCTGCTTCTCTCCCCTCAGTCCCTCGATGAGGGAGTCTGTTGCCAGTAGTGCTCCCTGAAAATTAAAAACCTAACAAAATACTTTCTGTCAGAAAGCTCAGGAGAGCTCCTGAAAAGCACCCAGTCTCCACTGGGTACAGTATCAAACTGAGGTCTGGAGGAGGGGCATAGAGGGAGGAGCCAGTGCACACCCAGAACTAAAGTCTTTCTTAAAGTGCCCATGTCTCCTGCGGAGCCCGTCTATCCCCATGGTCCTTACGGAGTCCCCAGCATCCTCTAGGACGTTAGAGAAAATAGGATTTTAATACCTACCGGTAAATCCTTTTCTCTTAGTCCGTAGAGGATGCTGGGCACCCGTCCCAGTGCGTACTGTGTCTGCAGTTATTAAATGGCCCTTAACTCCAGAACATTTATGTGGAGATGAAAACATCCAAGGAAGACTTGACCATCTTCCTTGGATGTTTTCCCCCTGTGTGACTGCTCTCCAGCCTCAGAGGGTTGCATCCGTGGTCCCTAGGATCCCGTCCTGGATCCCGAACCATCGCCCCTCTAGGTGGTGAGAACTGTGCAGCCACCAATGGAGTGAGATTCTGGTCTTGGAAGACAGGATTATCCTCCGGTGCATGTGTAGGTGGGATCCGGACCACTTGTCCAACAGGTCCCACTGGAACACTCTGGCATGGAACCTGCCAAACTGAATGGCCTCGTAGGCCGCAACCATCTTCCCCAGCAACTGAATGCATTGATGGATTAACACTCTTGCTGGTTTCAGAATTTGTTTGACCAGACTCTGGATCTCCAGAGCCTTTCCACTAGAAGAAAACCTCTTCTGTGTCCAGTATCACTCCCAAAAACAACAACCGCGTCATTGGGACCAACTGCGATTTTGGCAAGTTTAGGAGCCAACCATGTTGTTGAAGAACTGTCAGGGAGAGTAGATGTTTTGCACCAACTGGTCCCTGGATCTCGCCTTTATCAGGAGATCATCCAAGTACGGGATAATTGTGACTCCTTGCTTGCGAAGGAGAACCATCATTTCCGCCATCACCCTGGTGAAAATCCTCGGAGCCGTGGACAGACCAAACGGCAACGTCTGAAATTGGTAATGACAATCCTGAATTGCAAACCTCAGGTAGCTTGATGCAGTGGCTAAATGGGAACATATAAGTAGGCATCCTTTATGTCTACCAAAACCATGAAATCTCCTTTATCCCCCGGACTGGAGATCACTACCCTGAGAGATTCCATCTTGAAATTGAATTTCTTTAGGTAGAAATTAAGGGATTTCAGATTTAAGATTGGTCTGACTGAGCCGTCCGGCTTCGGGACCACGAAGAGGCTTGAATAAAAACCTTCTCCCTGCTGACTAAGGCTGATTTGAACAATCGGTGAGGGGGAACGTCTTGAAACCCCAGTTTGTACCTTTGGGACACTATTTGTAAAGCCCACGAGTCCAGGTCCGAATGAATCCAGAACTGACTGAAGAGTTTTAGACGTGCCCCCCACTGGTGCGGGCTCCTGCAAGAGAGCCCCAGCGTCATGCAGTGGATTTGGCAAAAGCAGAGGACGATCTCTGCTCCTGCGATCTTGAAGAGGCTACAGACCTCTTCCCTCTTTTCCTTCCTCTACCTGCAAAGAAAGGGGAATCTTAACTTCTTGCATATCTATTGGGCCGAAATGACTGCGTCAGATAATGATGCGTCTTCATCCGTTGAGAGGGAACATAGGGCAAGAAGGATGACTTACCTGCGGGAGCTGCCGAGATCAAATTAACTAGGCCGTCGCCAAACAAGGCTTCACCTTCATAGGGAAGAGACTCCCTTTCTTCTTGGAGTCAGCATCAGCATTCCCTTGGTGAATCCACAATGTCCTCCTATCCGAGACTGCCATGAAATTGGCCCGTGAGCACTTGTGCCCGGTGTAGGATTTTTAAATATGTGTAGTTTACTGTATGCAAAGGTTTAAAACCTTTTAGGAACTGAGATCTAAGGTGTATTACATGTAGTTTAAAAAAAACAAAAAAGGTTTATTTTATGGCAGTAGTTTCCAAACTGGGGTTCTTGCACTGGTAGCATAGTTTGGTGGTCCAGGACCAATTAAAATTATTTATACTTTATTAAATTGGCAAAACCATTCCCTCACAACATAACTGAACCTGAGGATGACATGCTATAAACACAATTTACTTAATTTTATATTTTTTTCTGAATTTCTCAATAAAAAAAACTTTGGCCTAGGGGTGCCGTGAAACAAATTGTGATACTCTAGGGCAGGGGTGTCAAACCCATGGGCCGCATGCCGCCCCCAATGCATCCTTTTGTGGCCCACAGGCCGGGGTCCGACAGGGGTCCTTTTGTGGCCCGATCACCTTGCTTAGAGCGAGGGCAGGAGAGTGCAGCCAGAGTCTTTGCTTTCTATGTGCGGCACCATCTTCCCGTAGAGATCACCGGGAAGATAGTGCCCCTTCCACTGGCTACAGCACAGGTATACTGGGGTGGGGTAGCAAACTGGGGGCCCCAATGGGCCCCTCCAGCAGTCCCTCTACCAAAACACGTCTTTTGGTGGTTTTGCGGTGTTGTTATAACTACATGGTGACGATACTGGAGCACAGAGATTTTCAACCATTTACAACTCACGTCACACAGAACAAGATTTAAATATTGACAAGGCACACTGAAATATAATGGTGATGCATGGTGCAGTATCGTGTCCTAGGATGTCATGTCGCAGCTTCTCCATAGGTAACGCCTGAACAGGCCCGGTGACAGGGGGGACAAAGGGGACACTTGTTCAGGGCTCCAAGTATTAAGAACAGAAATAATGGGGCCACAGTGCCAATATTGCTTTTTAAAGTGTATCCACCAACTGCTCAATTTAAGCAGGAAAACAATTAACAGGCCAACTAAACCCTCCCCCCTCCTTTTACCCCATCACTTTGTCCAGTCCCTGTGGTCCATACTGTATTGCCATTATTATGCATGTTGCTGTGCTGGCCCTTTTCTGAATGTCCCTGCCACCGCCACCGAAGAGCTGGATAGCCCAGTATGAAAACCACCTGCCGGCCCGAGTCAAAGGCTCCATTTTTTTTTAAAGATCCCTCTGCCAAGTTAAGGGGGGGTTGAGGGGGCCCCAGAGATATCAGTGTACTGGGCCCTGAGATTTCTGTTGCTGGCCCTGACCCTCAGGGGCGTATCTACCCCTTGGCCAGGATGGCACTTGCCAGGGGCACCATCCAGCTGTGCCAACCGTGGCTAAGGGATAGAGTTCTGCAGTCTCAAAAGGGCGCTATGGCAATCAGCGTGGGACTGACCAATTAGACGGTGAGGGAAGGATACTGAAATTGTCCCAACCCTGTTACAGTTTGAAACGCCCCTCAACTGCTGTCCACTGCTTCACTCCTAGCTCTGCCCCTTTGAAATTATTAATCCCTACCCCCCGGTAGGCGGAGTTCTCCAGGCCCATACTCAGAAGTCACCACTGCTGTACATTATGTGCCGGTTGTAGAGGCAGAGCGGGGAACATCAGAGAACGCCACAAATTACACAGTGGGCAAGGAGATGGCTGGAGACAGCTGCACAGCCATGCCTTGCAAGTTCGAGAGAGCTGTTGAATTTCAGCACTTCAAGTCAGAGCCTGCCCCCTGCTGCCCAAGCAGTCCGTGACAGTTAGTGTCGAGGAGGGGGGGATTTGTGCATGTGTGCTATCAGTGTGTGTGTGGGGGGTGGAGGATGTGTGTGACTGTGAGGGAGCTGTCAGTGTCAGTGGGGAGAGGAGCAGGAGGGAGTTGTCAGTGTGTGGAAGTGATGAGAGTTGTCAGTACTGGGGAAATGTGTGTGTGTGTGTGTGTGTGTGTGTGTGTGTGTGTGTGTGTGTGTGTACTAGATTTAGGAGTGTGTGTTTGTGAGAGGTTTCAGTTGGGGAATTAGAGTTCATACAGTAATTAAATGTTTTCATATTGAGAACTACATCTCCCAGCATATACAGTGTGCTGGGGATGCTAACAAGCTTTATTTAAAAGTTTAAAAAACATTGCTTTTATGACTGCAATGGTTAAAAAGGGAGAGCTATAAATCAATTTATCAGTGAATGATCGCAGTTTGAGCTGTTACATTTTACTGAACCACCTATCCCTCCACACTCACTACCTGTCCTCAGGATACATTTACCATCCCGGCAGACGGTATACCGGCGGTCATTTGACCGATGTTGGAATCCTGACACCACTTGGGAGACTGGTGCCGGCACACAGACAGCCAACATCCCGAAGGCGAGTATTGGAGGGAGGGTTAGGACCGGGGGAGGGGGTGTTAGGGAAGGCACTAGGAGGTGGGGGGGGAGGTTAGTCCTAGCTGCCACCCCCTGAGGGTTAGCCCTATCCGCCACCCCCCCCAGAGGGTTAGGATTAGGATTAGGTATCATGTGACTGCTGGAATCCCGAGCGCCGGATGCCATACCCAACCCCCTTTACTTTTTCAGGCATTTCTATCTCTCCTCTCTCTATGGTGTTCCGATTGCCCACTTTCCCTTGTGCTTTTCTCTCTCTCTCTCTCTCTCCTTTGTTTAGAGCATCAGTTTCTGTAGTCCACTTTATCCTTATTTTCTCTAACGTCCTAAGTGGATGCTGGGGACTCCGTAAGGACCATGGGGAATAGCGGCTCCGCAGGAGACTGGGCACATCTAAAGAAAGCTTTAGGACTAGCTGGTGTGCACTGGCTCCTCCCCCTATGACCCTCCTCCAAGCCTCAGTTAGATTTCTGTGCCCGACGAGAAGGGTGCACACTAGGGGCTCTCCTGAGCTTCTTAGTGAAAGTTTTAGTTTAGGTTTGTTATTTTCAGTGAGACCTGCTGGCAACAGGCTCACTGCATCGAGGGACTAAGGGGAGAAGAAGGGAACTCACCTGCGTGCAGAGTGGATTGGGCTTCTTGGCTACTGGACATTAGCTCCAGAGGGACGATCACAGGTCCAGCCTGGATGGGTCCCGGAGCCGCGCCGCCGGCCCCCTTACAGAGCCAGAAGAGCGAAGAGGTCCGGAAAAATCGGCGGCAGAAGACGTTCCTGTCTTCAATAAGGTAGCGCACAGCACTGCAGCTGTGCGCCATTGCTCTCAGCACACTTCATACTCCGGTCACTGAGGGTGCAGGGCGCTGGGGGGGGCGCCCTGAGACGCAATAAAACACGACAGAAATACCTTACATGGCAAAAAATACATCACATATAGCTCCTGGGCTATATGGATGCATTTAACCCCTGCCAAAATATACAAAAAACCGGGAGATAAGGCCGCCGGAAAGGGGGCGGAGCCTATCTCCTCAGCACACTGGCGCCATTTTCCCTCACAGCTCAGTTGGAGGGAAGCTCCCCTGGCTCTCCCCTGCAGTCACTACACTACAGAAAGGGTTAAAAAAGAGAGGGGGGCACTAATTAGGCGCAGTATTAAAACATACAGCAGCTATAAGGGGAAAAACACTTATATAAGGTTATCCCTGTATATATATAGCGCTCTGGTGTGTGCTGGCATACTCTCCCTCTGTCTCCCCAAAGGGCTAGTGTGGTCCTGTCCTCTATCAGAGCATTCCCTGTGTGTGTGCTGTGTGTCGGTACGTTTGTGTCGACATATATGAGGAGAAAAATGATGTGGAGACGGAGCAGAGTGTCTGTAACAGTGATGTCACCCCCTAGGGGGTCGACACCTGAGTGGATGTACTGTTGAAAATTACGTGACAGTGTCAGCTCTATATAAAAACAGTGGTTGACATGAGACAGCCGGCTACTCAGCTTGTGCCTGTCCAGACGTCTCATAGGCCGTCAGGGGCTCTAAAGCGGCCGTTACCTCAGATGGCAGATACAGACGCCGACACGGATACTGACTCCTGTGTCGACGGTGAAGAGACAACCGTGATTTCCAGTAGGGCCACACGTTACATGATTGATACAATGGAAAATGTTTTTATACATTTCTGATAATACGAGTACCACCAAAAAGGGGTATTATGTTCGGTGGGGGAAAAACTACCTGTAGTTTTCCTAAATCTGAAAAATAAAATGAGGTGTGTGATGATGCGTGGGTTTCCCCCCGATAACACTTGATAATTTCTTAAAAAGTATTGGCTGCATACCCTTTCCCGCCAGAGGTTAGGGTGCGTTGGGAAACACCCCCTAGGGGGGATAAGGCGCTCACACGCTTGTAAGAACAAGGGCTCTACCCTCTCATGAGATGGCCGCCCTTAAGGATCCTGCTGATAGAAAGCAGGAGGGTATCCAAAAATGTATTTACACACATACTGGTGTTATACTGCGACCAGCTATCGCCTCAGCCTGGAGGTGCAGTGCTGGGTTGGCATGGTCGGATTCCCTGACTGGAAATATTGATATCCTAGATAAGGATAGTATATTATTGCCTATAGAGCATTTAAAAGATGCATTTCTATATATGCATGATGCACAGCGGAATAATTGCCGACTGGCATCAAGTATAAGTGCGTTGTCCAATTCTACCAGTAAAATGGTCAGGTGATGCGGATTCCAAACGGCATTTGGAAGTATTGCCTTTGAAAGGGGACATTTGGGGTCGGTCCTTTAGACCTGGTGGCCACGGCAACAGCTGGGAAATCCACGTTTGTACCCCAGGTCGCCTCTCAAAATAAGACGCCGTATTATCAGGCGCAGTCCTTTGTTGGCAAGCGGACAAAAGGTTCCTCTTTTCTGCTCGTGACAGACGGAGAGGAAAAAGGCTGCAGAGATCAGCCAGTTCCCAGGAACAGAAACCCTTTCCCGCCTCTGCCAAGCCCTCAGTATGACGCTAGGGCTATACAAGCTCAGGCACGGTGGGGGCCCGTTCTCAATGAATTTCAGTGCGCAGTGGGCTCACTCGCAAGTAGACCCCTGGATCCTTCAGGTAAAATCTCAGGGGTACATATTGGAATTCGAGACGTCTCCCCCTCGCCGTTTCCAAAAGTTGGCTTTACCGACGTCTCCCTCTGACAGGGAGGCAGTTTTGGAAGCCATTCACAAGCTGTATTCCCAGCAGGTGATAATCAAGGTACCCCTCCTGCAACAGGGAACGGGGTATTATTCCACACTATTGTGGTACCGAAGCCAGACGGCTCGGTGAGACCGATTCTAAATCTAAAATCTAAAATCTTTGAACACTTACATACAGAGGTTCAAATTCAAGATTGAGTCACTCAGAGTAGTGATTGCGAACCTGGAAGAAGGGGACTACATGATGTCTCGGGACATCAAGGATGCTTACCTTCATGTCAAAATTTACCCTTCTCACCAAGGGTACCTCAGGTTATGGTACAGAACTGTCACTATCAGTTCAGACGCTGCCGTAGGGATGGTCCACGGCACCCCGGGTCTTTACCAAGGTAATGGACGAAATGATATCCCTTCGAAGGAAGGGAATTTTAGTTATCCCTTACTTGGACGATTCCCTGATAAGGGTAAGATCCAGGGAACAGTTGGAGGTCGGTGTAGCACTATCTCAGGTAGTGTTGCGGCAGCACGATTGGATTCTCAATATTCCAAAATCGCAGCTGGTTCCGACGACTTGTCTTCTGTTTCCTAGGGATGATCCTGGACACAGTCCAGAAAAAAGGTGTTTCTCCCGGAAGAGAAAGCCAGGGAGTTATCCGAGCTAATCAGGAACCTCCTAAAACCGAACCAAGTCTCAGTGCATCAATGCACAAGGGTTCTGGGAAAAAATGATGGCTTCATACGAAGCAATCCCATTCGTTAGATTCCACGCAAGAACTTTCCAGTGGAACCTACTGGACAAATGGTCCGGGTCGCATTTTCAGATGCATCAGCGGATAACCCTGTCACCAAGGACAAGGGTATCCATCCTGTGGTGGTTGCAGAGTGCTCATCTTCTAGAGGGCCGCAGATTCGGCATTCAGGACTGGGTCCTGGTGACCACGGATGCCAGCCTGCGAGGCTGGGGAGCAGTCACACAGGGAAGGAATATCCAGGGCTTAGGGTCAAGCCGGGATACATCACTTCACATAAATATCCTGAAGCTAAGGGCCATTTACAATGCTCTAAGCTTAGCAAGACCTCTGCTTCAAGGTCAGCCGGAGTTGATCCAGTCGGACAACATCATGGCAGTCACCCACGTAAACAGACAGGGTGGCACAAGAAGCAGGAGGGCAATGGCAGAAGCTGCAAGGATTCTTCGCTGGGCGGAAAATCATGTGATAGCACTGTCAATAGTATTCATTCCGGGAGAGGACAACTGGGAAGCAGACTTCCTCAGCACGACCTCCACCCGGGAGAGTGGGGACTTCACCCAGAAGTCGTCCACATGATTAAAAAACTCGACAGGTATTGCGCCAGGTCAAGAGACCCTCAGGCAATAGTTGTAGACGCTCTGGTAACACCGTGGGTGTACCAGTCAGTATATGTGTTCCCTCCTCTGCCTCTCATACCCAAGGTACTGAGATTGATAAGATGGAGAGGAGAAAGCACTATATTCGTGGCTCCGGATTGGCCAAGAAGGACTTGGTAACCGGAACTTCAAGAGATGCTCACGTAGGATCCGTGGCCTCTACCTCTAAGAAGGGACCTGCTCCAGCAAGGACCCTGTCTGTTCCAAGACTTACCGCGGCTGCGTTTGACGGCATGGCGGTTGAACACCGGATCCTGAAGGAAAAAAGGCATTCCGGATGAAGTCATCCCTATCCTGATCAATAGCCAGGAAGGATGTAACCGCAAAAAACATTATCACCGCAATTGGCGAAAATATGTTGCGTAGTGCGAGGCCAGTAAGGCCCGACGGAGGAAATTCAACTGGGTCGATTCCTACATTTCCTGCAAACAGGAGTGTTTATGGGCCTGAAATTGGGGTCCATTAAGGTTCAGATTTCGGCCCTGTCAATTTTCTTCCAAAAAAGAACTAGCTTCAGTCCCTGAAGTTTAGACGTTTGTAAAAGGGGTACTGCATATACAGCCTCCTTTTGTGCCTCCAGTGGCAATTTGGGATCTCAATGTAGTTTGGGTTCCAAAAGTCACATTGGTTTGAACCACTTAAATCTGTGGAGTTAAAATATCTCACATGGAAAGTGGTCATGCTGTTGGCCCTGGCCTCGGCCAGGCGCGTGTCAGAATTGGCGGCTTTATCCTGTGAAAGCCCTTATCTGATTTTCCATTCGGACAGGGCGGAATTGAGGACTCGTCCTCAGTTTCTCCCTAAGGTGGTTCCAGCGTTTTCACCTGAACCAACCTATTGTGGTGCCTGCGGCTACTAGGGACTTGGAGGAATCCAGGTTGCTGGATGTTGTCAGGGCCCTGAAAAAGATGTTTCCAGGACGGCTGGAGTCAGGAAATCTGACTCGCTGTTTATCCTGTATGCACCCAACATGCTGGGTGTTTCTGCTTCTAAGCAGACTATTGCTCGTTGGATTGTAGTGCAATTCAGCTTGCACATTCTGTGGCAGGCCTGCCACAGCTAAAATCTGTAAAAGCCCGTTCCACAAGGAAAGTGGGCTCATCTTGGGCGGCTGCCCGAGGGGTCTCGGCTTTACAACTTTGCCGAGCAGCTACTTGGTCAGGGGCAAACACGTTTGCTAAATTCTACAAATTTGATACCCTGGCTGAGGAGGACCTGGAGTTCTCTCATTCGGTGCTGCAGAGTCATCCGCACTCTCCCGCCCATTTGGGAGCTTTGGTATAATCCCCATGGTCCTTACGGAGTCCCCAGCATCCACTTAGGACGTTAGAGAAAATAAGAATTTACTTACCGATAATTCTATTTCTCATAGTCCGTAGTGGATGCTGGGCGCCCATCCCAAGTGCGGATTGTCTGCAATACTTGTACATAGTTATTGTTACAAAAATCGGGTTATTATTGTTGGGAACCATCTTTTCAGAGGCTCCTCTGTTATCATACTGTTAACTGGGTTCAGATCACAAGTTATACGGTGTGATCGGTGTGGCTGGTATGAGTCTTACCCGGGATTCAAAATCCTTCCTTATTGTGTACGCTCGTCCGGGCACAGTATCCTAACTGAGGCTTGGAGGAGGGTCATAGGGGGAGGAGCCAGTGCACACCAGCTAGTCCTAAAGCTTTCTTTAGATGTGCCCAGTCTCCTGCGGAGCCGCTATTCCCCATGGTCCTTACGGAGTCCCCAGCATCCACTACGGACTATGAGAAATAGAATTATCGGTAAGTAAATTCTTATTTTTTCCAGTGTTTCACTATCTCTCTGATGTAATGAGGATGTATGGTCTAGAGGGATCAGTAATGCATTGTACTGTATAGTGGCGTCAGGGATGTAGCGTAGGGTATAGAGGCGTCAGGGATGTAGCGTAGGTTATAGAGGCATCAGGAATGTAGCGTAGGGAATAGAGGCATCAGGGATGTAGCGTAGGGTATAGAGGCGTCAGGGATGTAGCATAGGGAATAGAGGCGTCAGGGATGTAGCGTAGGGAATAGAGGCGTCAGGGATTTAGCTTAGGGAATATAGGCATCAGGGATGTACTAGCAGGTATATAGAGGTCAGTGTACTGTATAGAGGGTAGAGATGAGCGGGTTCGGTTCCTCAGAATCCGAACCCGCCCAAACTTCAGGTTTTTTTACACGGGGCCGAGCGACTCGGATCTTCCCGCCTTGCTCGGTTAACCCGAGCGCGCCCAAACGTCATCATCCCGCTGTCGGATTCTCGTGAGGCTCGTATTCTATCGCGAGACTCGGATTCTATATAAGGAGCCGCGCGTCGCCGCCATTTTCACACGTGCATTGAGATTGATAGGGAGAGGACGTGGCTGGCGTCCTCTCCGTTTAGACTAGAGTACTAGAGAGAGACACAAATTTTGGGGAGCATATTATTAGGAGGAGTACTACTTGCTGCTGATAGTGTGACCAGTGACCACCAGTTTAATTAATCCGTTCTCTGCCTGAAAAAAAACGATACACAGTGTGACACAGTCACATACCATATCTGTGCTCAGCCCAGTGTGCTGCATTATATGTAATACTGTATATCATTATCTGACTGTGCTGAGTGCTCACTGCTCACACAGCTTAATTGTGGGGGAGACTGGGGAGCAGTTATAGCAGGAGTACATATTTTAAGTACAGTGCACACTTTTGCTGCAAGAGTGCCACGGCCAGTGTGACTGACCAGTGACCACTGACCACCAGTATTGTGATTGTCTGCTGACCACCAGTATATTGTGATTGTCTGCCTGAAAAAGTTAAACACTCGTCGTGTGGTGTTTTTATAAACGCATTCTGCAGACAGTGTCCAGCAGGTCCGTCATTACATAATATATACCTGTCCGGCTGCAGTACTAGTGTGATATATATATATATTTTAATTTTATCTCATTATCATCCAGTCTATATTAGCAGCAGACACAGTACGGTAGTTCACGGCTGTAGCTACCTCTGTGTCGGCAGTCGCTCGTCCATCCATAATTGTATACCACCTACCCGTGGTTTTTTTTTTTTCTATCTTCTTGATACTAGTAGCTTACTTTAGGAGTCTGCAGTGCTGACAGACAGTGTCCAGCAGGTCCGTCATTACATAATATATACCTGTCCGGCTGCAGTACTAGTGTGATATATATATATATATATATATTTTAATTTTATCTCATTATCATCCAGTCTATATTAGCAGCAGACACAGTACGGTAGTCCACGGCTGTAGCTACCTCTGTGTCGGCAGTCGCTCGTCTATCCATAATTGTATACCACCTACCCGTGGTTGTTTTTTTTTTCTATCTTCTTGATACTAGTAGCTTACTTTAGGAGTCTGCAGTGCTGACAGACAGTGTCCAGCAGGTCCGTCATTACATAATATATACCTGTCCGGCTGCAGTACTAGTGTGATATATATATATATATTTTAATTTTATCTCATTATCATCCAGTCTATATTAGCAGCAGACACAGTACGGTAGTCCACGGCTGTAGTTACCTCTGTGTCGGCAGTCGCTCGTCCATCCATAATTGTATACCACCTACCCGTGGTTTTTTTTTTCTATCTTCTTGATACTAGTAGCTTACTTTAGGAGTCTGCAGTGCTGACAGACAGTGTCCAGCAGGTCCGTCATTACATAATATATACCTGTCCGGCTGCAGTACTAGTGTGATATATATATATATATATATATATATATATATATATTTTAATTTTATCTCATTATCATCCAGTCTATATTAGCAGCAGACACAGTATGGTAGTCCACGGCTGTAGCTACCTCTGTGTCGGCAGTCGCTCGTCATCCATAAGTATACTAGTATCCATCCATCTCCATTGTTTACCTGAGGTGCCTTTTAGTTGTGCCTATTAAAATATGGAGAACAAAAATGTTGAGGTTCCAAAAATAGGGAAAGATCAAGATCGACTTCCACCTCGTGCTGAAGCTGCTGCCACTAGTCATGGCCGAGACGATGAAATGCCAGCAACGTTGTCTGCCAAGGCCGATGCCCAATGTCATAGTACAGAGCATGTAAAATCCAAAACACCAAATATCAGTAAAAAAAGGACTCAAAAATCTAAAATAAAATTGTCGGAGGAGAAGCGTAAACTTGCCAATATGCCATTTACCACACGGAGTGGCAAGGAACGGCTGAGGCCCTGGCCTATGTTCATGGCTAGTGGTTCAGCTTCACATGAGGATGGAAGCACTCAGCCTCTCGCTAGAAAAATGAAAAGACTCAAGCTGGCAAAAGCACAGCAAAGAACTGTGCGTTCTTCGAAATCCCAAATCCACAAGGAGAGTCCAATTGTGTCGGTTGCGATGCCTGACCTTCCCAACACTGGACGTGAAGAGCATGCGCCTTCCACCATTTGCACGCCCCCTGCAAGTGCTGGAAGGAGCACCCGCAGTCCAGTTCCTGATAGTCAGATTAAAGATGTCAGTGTTGAAGTACACCAGGATGAGGAGGATATGGGTGTTGCTGGCGCTGGGGAGGAAATTGACCAGGAGGATTCTGATGGTGAGGTGGTTTGTTTAAGTCAGGCACCCGGGGAGACACCTGTTGTCCGTAGGAGGAATATGGCCATTGACATGCCTGGTGAAAATACCAAAAAAATCAGCTCTTCGGTGTGGAAGTATTTCAACAGAAATGCGGACAACAGGTGTCAAGCCGTGTGTTGCCTTTGTCAAGCTATAATAAGTAGGGGTAAGGACGTTAACCACCTCGGAACATCCTCCCTTATACGTCACCTGCAGCGCATTCATAATAAGTCAGTGACAAGTTCAAAAACTTTGGGCGACAGCGGAAGCAGTCCACTGACCAGTAAATCCCTTCCTCTTGTAACCAAGCTCACGCAAACCACCCCACCAACTCCCTCAGTGTCAATTTCCTCCTTCCCCAGGAATGCCAATAGTCCTGCAGGCCATGTCACTGGCAATTCTGATGAGTCCTCTCCTGCCTGGGATTCCTCCGATGCATCCTTGCGTGTAACGCCTACTGCTGCTGGCGCTGCTGTTGTTGCTGCTGGGAGTCGATGGTCATCCCAGAGGGGAAGTCGTAAGCCCACTTTTACTACTTCCACCAAGCAATTGACTGTCCAACAGTCCTTTGCGAGGAAGATGAAATATCACAGCAGTCATCCTGTTGCAAAGCGGATAACTGAGGCCTTGACAACTATGTTGGTGTTAGACGTGCGTCCGGTATCCGCCGTTAGTTCACAGGGAACTAGACAATTTCTTGAGGTAGTGTGCCCCCGTTACCAAATACCATCTAGGTTCCACTTCTCTAGGCAGGCGATACCGAGAATGTACACGGACGTCAGAAAAAGACTCACCAGTGTCCTAAAAAATGCAGCTGTACCCAATGTCCACTTAACCACGGACATGTGGACAAGTGGAGCAGGGCAGGGTCAGGACTATATGACTGTGACAGCCCACTGGGTAGATGTATGGACTCCCGCCGCAAGAACAGCAGCGGCGGCACCAGTAGCAGCATCTCGCAAACGCCAACTCTTTCCTAGGCAGGCTACGCTTTGTATCACCGGTTTCCAGAATACGCACACAGCTGAAA
The DNA here is from genome assembly GCF_028390025.1 of Pseudophryne corroboree. Lineage (NCBI taxonomy): Eukaryota > Metazoa > Chordata > Amphibia > Anura > Myobatrachidae > Pseudophryne > Pseudophryne corroboree. Next base: position 321,474 of record NW_026970141.1, on the reverse strand, counting down.
ACCTCTTACGGCAACTGAGGAAGATCATCGCGGAAGGGCTTACCCCAATTGGACTCTCCTGTGGATTTGTGGCATCGGACAATGCCAGCAATATTGTGTGTGCATTAAATATGGGCAAATTCCAGCACGTCCCATGTTTTGCACATACCTTGAATTTGGTGGTGCAGAATTATTTAAAAAATGAGAGGGGCATGCAAGAGATGCTGTCGGTGGCCAGAAGAATTGCGGGACACTTTCGGCGTACAGGCACCACGTACAGAAGACAGGAGCAATACCAAAAACGCCTGAACCTGCCCTGCCATCATCTGAAGCAAGAAGTGGTAACGAGGTGGAATTCAACCCTATATATGCTTCAGAGGTTGGAGGAGCAGCAAAAGGCCATTCAAGCCTATACAATTGAGCACGATATAGGAGGTGGAATGCACCTGTCTCAAGCGCAGTGGAGAATGATTTCAACGTTGTGCAAGGTTCTGCTGCCCTTTGAACTTGCCACACGTGAAGTCAGTTCAGACACTGCCAGCCTGAGTCAGGTCATTCCCCTCATCAGGCTTTTGCAGAAGAAGCTGGAGACATTGAAGGAGGAGCTAACACAGAGCGATTCCGCTAGGCATGTGGGACTTGTGGATGGAGCCCTTAATTCGCTTAACAAGGATTCACGGGTGGTCAATCCGTTGAAATCAGAGCACTACATTTTGGCCACCGTGCTCGATCCTAGATTTAAAACCTACCTTGGATCTCTCTTTCCGGCACACACAAGTCTGCTGGGGTTCAAAGACCTGCTGGTGAGAAAATTGTCAAGTCAAGCGGAACGCGACCTGTCAACATCTCCTCCTTCACATTCTCCCGCAACTGGGGGTGCGAGGAAAAGGCTCAGAATTCCGAGCCCACCCGCTGGCGGTGATGCAGGGCAGTCTGGAGCGACTGCTGATGCTGACATCTGGTCCGGACTGAAGGACCTGACAACGATTACGGAGTCGGACATGTCGTCTACTGGCACTGCATATGATTCTCTCCCCATTGAAAGAATGGTGGAGGATTATATGAGTGACCGCATCCAAGTAGGCACGTCAGACAGTCCGTACTTATACTGGCAGGAAAAAGAGGCAATTTGGAGGCCCTTGCACAAACTGGCTTTATTCTACCTAAGTTGCCCTCCCACAAGTGTGTACTCCGAAAGAGTGTTTAGTGCCGCCGCTCACCTTGTCAGCAATCGGCGTACGAGGTTACTTCCAGAAAATGTGGAGAAGATGATGTTCATTAAAATGAATTATAATCAATTCCTCCGTGGAGACATTGACCAGCAGCAATTGCCTCCACAAAGTACACAGGGAGCTGAGATGGTGGATTCCAGTGGGGACGAATTGATAATCTGTGAGGAGGGGGATGTACACGGTGATATATCGGAGGATGATGATGAGGTGGACATCTTGCCTCGGTAGAGCCAGTTTGTGCAAGGAGAGATTAATTGCTTCTTTTTTGGTGGGGGTCCAAACCAACCCGTCATTTCAGTCACAGTCGTGTGGCAGACCCTGTCACTGAAATGATGGGTTGGTTGGTTAAAGTGTGCATGTCCTGTTTATACAACATAAGGGTGGGTGGGAGGGCCCAAGGACAATTCCATCTTGCACCTCTTTTTTCTTTCATTTTTCTTTGCGTCATGTGCTGTTTGGGGAGTATTTTTTTGAAGGGCCATCCTGCGTGACACTGCAGTGCCACTCCTAGATGGGCCAGGTGTTTGTGTCGGCCACTAGGGTCGCTTATCTTACTCACACAGCTACCTCATTGCGCCTCTTTTTTTCTTTGCGTCATGTGCTGTTTGGGGAGTGTTTTTTGGAAGGGCCATCCTGCGTGACACTGCAGTGCCACTCCTAGATGGGCCAGGTGTTTGTGTCGGCCACTAGGGTCGCTTATCTTACTCACACAGCTACCTCATTGCGCCTCTTTTTTTCTTTGCATCATATGCTGTTTGGGGAGTGTTTTTTGGAAGGGCCATCCTGCGTGACACTGCAGTGCCACTCCTAGATGGGCCAGGTGTTTGTGTCGGCCGCTAGGGTCGCTTAGCTTACTCACACAGCTACCTCATTGCGCCTCTTTTTTTCTTTGCGTCATGTGCTGTTTGGGGAGTGTTTTTTGGAAGGGCCATCCTGCGTGACACTGCAGTGCCACTCCTAGATGGGCCAGGTGTTTGTGTCGGCCACTAGGGTCGCTTAGCTTAGTCATCCAGCGACCTCGGTGCAAATTTTAGGACTAAAAATAATATTGTGAGGTGTGAGGCGTTCAGAATAGACTGAAAATGAGTGGAAATTATGGTTTTTGAGGTTAATAATACTTTGGGATCAAAATGACCCCCAAATTCTATGATTTAAGCTGTTTTTTAGTGTTTTTTGAAAAAAACACCCGAATCCAAAACACACCCGAATCCGACAAAAAAAATTCGGTGAGGTTTTGCCAAAACGCGGTCGAACCCAAAACACGGCCGCGGAACCGAACCCAAAACCAAAACACAAAACCCGAAAAATTTCAAGTGCACATCTCTAAAGAGGGGTCAGTAATGCAGTGATGGTTATAGAAAGGTCAGTGATGTAGTGTAGGGTATAGAGGGGTCAGTTATGTAGTGTGGGGTAAAGAGGGGTCAGTAAAGATACTAAGCTGAAGTACTTAGAACACTTCTTGAATTAAGACACAACCTGCAAGAAAAAGTATGCAATATGGGTGAAAAGGCAAATGTCAGAGGTCTGATACAAGTGACCAGCTCCACACCTTGCACCACATAGCGTTATGTTAAACTGGGATATGTTCTTTTTTGGTGTGTGTGTGTGTGTGTGTGTGTGTGTGTGTGTGTGTGTGTGTGTGTGGGGGGGGGGGGGGGGTGCCAAAGGAAATTTTTGCCATTGGCTCCTTTGGTCTAGAACCAGCCCTGATCACAAAATATTTTTGTCTGAGCAGACTGGACACTGATCAGCGTTGGCTCATTCTCAGCCCCCCGCCCAGCCTCTGCTGCCAACAGACTGCTATTAGCTAGTTAACCTTCTGCCTTCCCTATCTATGACACAGACTGCTGCTAATGCTACCAGAATGTTCCCAGTGGCTTCACACTAACAGTGAATCCCAGCCGATGATGTAGGGCAGCGTGTGGGGGAGGGGGTCAGTTGCTGTGGCTCCAACATGGTAACCGCCAATGGACTGCAATGCTTTATCGAAAGGGGGGGCGCCAGTCCCTTACTTTGCCAGGGGCGCTTGGACCCCTAGCTACACCTCTGTTGACCCTAACCGATACCCCTAAACTAACCATAATTCCTGCAGTAAAAATCCATGTTTCTATGTATATAGGGGGTCATTCCGAGTTGATCGCTTGCTGCCGTTGTTCGCTGCGTAGCAATCAGTTGAAAAAAAATGGCTAATCTGTGCATGCGCATGCTCCGTAATGTGCATGCGCATCGTACGGGTACAAAGTCCATTGTGGTTTTGCACTAGTTCTAGCGATTATTCCAATCACAGAACAGGCCACAAGGAGATTGACAGAAAGAGGGCGTTTCTGGGTGTCAACTGACCGTTTTCAGGGAGTGCTTGGAAAAATGCAGGCGTGGCAGAAGAAATGCAGACGTGGCTGGGCATTCGCTGGATGGGTGTGTGACATCAAAAGCCGTCCCTCGGTTGTTAGAATCAACGCACACGAAGTGTAACTACAGTGCTGGTCTTATTTTGAAACGATTTTGCAGGCGCTCTGCTACTCAAGTATTCGCACTTCTCCAAAGTGAATATACACTCTCCAGTGGGCAGCGACAATGCGTTTGCATGGCTGCTAAAAACTGCTAGCGAGCAATCAACTCAGAATGACCCCCATAGTGTATTGCAAGAAAATATCTGTAAATCCAATGGTACCGTAAGTGCGGTATATACTCGCACTTCTTTGCGGGGTGAGAACATCTCCCCTAAGTGAAGTCAGCCCTATGAATAGAGTTTGTGTGATCCCTGTGCAGCAGTCACAGAAAGGGTTCATCTCTGCAGTTTGTCACTCAAATTACATTGCTGCATTTTTTCTAGAAGTGGATCTGAGAGCTGTTACCCGCAGACCAGCTACAATAATTATCCTGGGTACTCACTAGACCAGTGGTTCTCAAACTGCACCCTGGGGTGCCTCAGGACACTTGCAGGGGTGCCTTGGATTGGTGGTCCAGGACCAATTCAAAATATTTATAGTTAGTGTTATAGGCAAAACCAGTGCTGTTGGCTGGCAATCATAACATATGTGCACAAGCAGAAGCAAATCCTGTCCCCTACCAAAGGGCCAGTGCTAGGGTGTTTGGCGCCTCCCTGCAAACTATTAATTTGGGCCCTCTCTCCAATACTTAATAAAGGGACAGTGCGCTCCTTAAAAAAAGAAGGTGTGGTATCACAAGGAACCTCTGTTCCATGCTCTCTATGTACCCCATCTGTCTCACCCCTGTCTGTCTACCCCTCCCTTTTAGAATGTAAGCTCTCACGAGCAGGGCCCTCTTCCCTCATGTGCTTACTCTTTTCTTACTTTAATAATCTTCAGCTGCACCAAATCCAGCAGTCTTCTGCCACCTGATACTTATTCCAGTGTCATCTGCTGATATAGCTATGTTTATTTACCCTGTACTTGTCCTATATTGTCGTCAACTGTAAGTTGCTGTTTTCCTGTTTGATTATTTGTTTATGTACTCTGTAATTGGGCACTGCGGAACCCTTGTGGCGCCATATAAATAAAGGATAATAATAATAATAAATAATATAATATATAGCAGTACGGTACAGTAGGCCACTGCTCTACCTACCTCTGTGTCGTCAAGTATACTATCCATCCATACCTGTGGTGCATTTTAGAAAAAAACATGTCTCGGCAGAGCAATCTATAAATCCATCATTTTTCAGACAGCAACAGTGGGTATTGTAATAGTCACCCAATCCATCACTTTTATAGGGTTACATGCACCCACATGCTACAGCCTGTCTCAATAATTTTACTGTCACGCTGTGTGTGTTTGTGTTTTTATTTGGGTATTTTTTGTTGTTGTAGAACTACAGGTACCAGCAAGCCCGTTATTTCCCCGCCTGCTGGTACTTGAGGTTCTCCAAGTACCAGCAAGCGGGGGAGGCTTGCTGGGCCTTGTAGTTCCACAATGAAAAAACAATATTCTTTTTTTACACACATGGCTATCAGCCCGGCACCCACCACCCAGGGGTGCTGGGGACAGCCTCGGGCTTCACCCCTGGCCCTTGGGTGCCTCGAGGGGAGGAACCTCTTGATTTAAGGGGTCCCCACTCCTCCAGGGAACCCCGGCCCGGGGTGACTAGTTGGAGGGGTAATGCCAGGGCCGCAGGGACCTACATAAAAGTGTCCCCCGGCTGTGGCATTATCTCTCTGGCTAGTGGAGCCCGGTGCTGGTTTTAAAAATATGGGGGACCCCTACATCTATTGTCCCACGTATTTTTGGAACCTGGACCGGTCTAAGAGCCCGGTGCTGGTTGTCTAAATACGGGGAACCCCTGTCCAATTTTTCCCCCAGTATTTAAATAACCAGGACCGGCTCAAAGAGCCCGAGGCTGGTTATACTAAGGAGGGGGGACCTCACGCATTTTTTTTAACCCATTCAGACCCTTCTCCTTTAAGTTAATGGAAGCCCTGGACAACAAAATTGCATTCATGTCCTCCTCCCTCACCCTTCCCAGTCCCAAACACTCATTTTTTTTTTCTTTAAAAATTTATAATATATAACGAGAACAATGAGCAGGCAGGCAGCGGGCATTGGCGGCATCGGACTGAGATAGAAATTAGTGGTGGAGGGCTGGGTCAGTTGATTGTGGGCGAGTTTGTAAGCCATTGGCGGTGGCAGCGGGTATCGGCTCAGAGGCAGTAGCGGGCATTGGCTAAGGGTCATCGGCAGGATTCGGCGGACATTATGGCTGTAGTGCCTCACTAGCCACTGACCTCACCGCACGCCACTGTGGGACAGATGTAACATGCAGAGAGAGGTAGATTTGTGAGGGGGAATGTCCTAGCATAACTGTTAATTGCAGTGTAATACTGTAATTCAGCTGTGCAGCATTTGTGGCTAAATGTCAAAGAAGCCAATATTTACCCTGCATGCAAAACAATAAATGTATTTGAACATACCTCCCAACTATCCCAATTTTTGCAGGACAGTCACTTTTTTGGGGAATGTCCAGCTAACCCAAACAACCCCCCCCCCCTTCCCATGGGGAAGGGGGGGGGGGGGTGGAAGGCTCCCTGTAGCTTGTTGCTCTGCAAATATGCACATTGTGGGTAATTCAGACCTGATCGCTAGGGTGTGTTTTTTGCATCCCTGTAATCAGGTAGTTGTCGCCTACAGCGGAAGGGAAAATTTGCTGTGCAGGTGTGTGATCACATGTGCACAAGAGCTGCACAGCTCAGCACTTACTCAGCCATTGAGGTGACGTCACAAATCCTCCCACAAAACGCCGGGTCCCTCCAGTGTTTTTCCGGACACTCCCTAGAAACATTCAGTTGCCACCCACACAAACACCCTCTTCTTGTCAATCTTCTTGTGATCTCCGGACCGTCGCACTTACGCATTGTGGCGCATACGCATGTGCAGTGCAAACCAGATTGCCCGCTGGGTGAAAATAAATTGAAGCGATCTGGTCTGAATAAGCCTCAATCTCTATTCACGGGAGACAGAGGGGCTGGGGCATGGCCAGCAGCTCACAGAGCACCTATAATGACAAAAATGGGAGACACGGCTCATGATCGCGATATACCTGCGAAGGTACGCCCTCTACTGATTGACAGGCAGAGGCATTCGCATTTTCTGCGGGGCACCCGGAGAAAATGTAGGCACACGCACAGGATGGACCCTGCGTATATGCCCCCATCCTCTTCATAGTTTTTGCGGTTGGAACGCGTATTACGATCAAAACTGAATTAGGCCCTATGTCTTATATACACGAGCAGTGTGAAAACATCAATCGATGGGGGTAATTCCAAGTTGATCGCAGCAGGAATTTTGTTAGCAGTTGGGCAAAACCATGTGTACTGCAGGGGAGGCAGATATAACATGTGCAGAAAGAGTTAGATTTGGGTGAGTTATTTTGTTTCTGTGCAGGGTAAATACAGACTGCTTTATTTTTACACTGCAAATTAGATTGCAGATTGAACACACCACACCCAAATCTAACTCTCTCTGCACATGTTAAATCTGCCTTCCCTGCAGTGCACATAGGTGGTCATTCCGAGTTGTTCGCTCTGTAATTTTCTTCGCATCGCAGCGATTTTCCGCTTAATGCGCATGCGCAATGTTCACACTGCGACTGCGCCAAGTAAATTTGCTATGCAGTTAGGAATATTACTCACGTTTTTTTCATCGTTCTGGTGATCGTAATGTGATTGACAGGAAGTGGGTGTTTCTGGGCGGAAACAGGCCGTTTTAGGGGCGTGTGGGAAAAAATGCTACCGTTTCTGGGAAAAACGCGGGAGTGGCTGGAGAAACGGAGGAGTGTCTGGGCGAACGCTGGGTGTGTTTGTGACGTCAAACCAGGAACGACAAGCACTGAACTGATCGCACTGGCAGAGTAAGTCTCGAGCTACTCAGAAACTGCACAGAGATGTCTTATCGCAATATTGCAAATCTTTCGTTCGCAATCTTAAGATGCTAAGATTCACTCCCAGTAGGCGGCAGCTTAGCGTGTGCAATGCTGCTAAAAGCAGCTTGCGAGCGAACAACTCGGAATGAGGGCCATGGGGGGTAATTCTGAGTTGATCGCAGCAGGATTTTTGTTAGCAGTTGGGCAAAACCATGTGCACTGCATTTACGAACAGATGATTTTTTATATAAATTTTAAAATGTTAGTAAATGTGTGTTTTTTTTTCAACCTGGAAGCCCAACATCGATTAAGATCGATCTTAAATAGACCCCTGGGTTTTAAGGATAACCATGGTTGAGTCCAATGGTTAATTCACATTGACCGAAGTTCTAATTAAGTCACCTGTGCTCAAGCATGATATCCTTAAAATCTGGATTGCAATGACAGCATTTTGGAACTATGCCTAAGGGTTTAATTTTTACATTTATCCACTGACAATAAATCTACCTACAATATCCCTGTAACTGTTATGATTACAGTATTTCACTAAATAATTTAATTTGCTGAACCTTCTGTAAAAAGAAATATTAAGCTGCTGTAATTCCCAGATGCAGCAAATTTGTTAGCTAGTGGGCAAAACCATGTGCACTGCAGGGTTGGGGGGGGGGCAGATATAACATTTGCAGAGAGATTTAGGTGGGTTATATTGTTTGTGTGCAGGGTAAATACTGGCTGTTTTGTTTTTACACTGCAATTTAGATTTCAGTTTGAACACACCGCACCAAAATCTAACTCTCTCTGCACATATTATACACCCCCCCCCCCTGCAGTGTACATGGTTTTAGCTAATAAATTTGCTGCTGTGATCAGATCTGAGTTAAGCCCTATGTATTTGGCACTGGCAAAGGGTTAGAGGCCTTGCTGTAGAGCTCACACCTTTCTTATCATGCATTGTAATATTTCCTATGTCCTGATGTTGTGCTCTCTGCTCCATCCAAGTAAACAGCAATGTAGCATGGCTATCAAAGAGCGTGAAGATTGCAGATTTCCTGGGATTAATGCTAAGGAATGCTATTCCAGAGGCTGCTGCTTTAATTCAAGTGTCACTGGGGTTAAATGGTGTTTTTACCTTAAAAACACAGGTAGAGTATATAGTACAGTGGTAAAGTGGGAGCATGTAGTGCTATTGATTACAGATTTGATGGAGCTTAAACATGGATAAGGTCCATGGCTCTAAGAGTTTATCTTGTGTATCCTTTATTCTTAGTCATGGTCAGATAAGATTAGAAAATACCATTTAAGTGGAAATTTCCTGTTAGCTGTTTTTCAGTTTGCTCAACTGTCTGATTAACTGGTCCTAAAAAAGGACCAAAGGAGCTAAATTGCCCTGTGATCTAGCTAAATTGCCCCAGTTAAAAAAAAAAAAAAACTAAGCTGCTGTAATTCCTGGATGTTTCCTTACTGCATCAACAGGAAGTGACAAGAAACAATGTAATGTGGAACCGTACAGCAGAAGGGATTGCGGCTACCCCACAATAAGTGCAGCGGAATGTAAGAAGAGGAATTGTTGCTTTGACTGCAGTATTCCCGGGGTTAACTGGTGTTTCTTCAAGTCACAAGGTATGGAGCTGCTGTATAGTTACTCGCAAGTCAGTAGTTGTATGATGCTCACACCTGTTAAACTGGATACACACAGAATGCCCTACACAGGGGGTGAAATGAGCGCCCCCCCCACCCCCCGTACGCTCAGCACACATCACGCTGTGCTGAGCGGGGGCAGAGATGTGTGCTGAGCAGTTCTCTCAGCACACATCTCTCCCCAAAATCGGGCCGTGAATACGGACCTTTAAACTGGATCCACACTTAGATTATCTGTCCAATTTTTTTTTTCTAGTTGAAACAAAATTATGCTAATATGTGGCAGCAAATGACAATTGACCATTTGCTCACAAACACTGGAAAACATCCAAAAATGGTCATTTAGATAAATTGGTTAAATCCATTTCATTTAGCTAATTTATCCAAACTACCTTTATTGTATCTCTGTGGGTGAATGATGTGTGGGTCAGTGTTGAGGGTGGTGGAGGAGATGGGTAATAGGCACAGCAGGGTGTGGACAGTCAAATAGTGTGCTTAGAGGTTCAGAGTCATTGTATGAGACTCTGGCAACAGTGACTTGATGAGTCTGGTGTCCATAGGGTGGGACGCATTAACCTTTTTATGCTATTGAAATAGTTCTCCTCCTGACCGACGCAGTTCCTTGCTCCGAGGTTGGTGTATTGTCCTGTTGCAGCGCCTCTCCACTGTGGTCACAGTGAGCTGTGTGGTGTTGCTGGCGCATGCCAATCTCCCCCCAACCTCCCTCTTGCATTTCAGACCTACGTACGCATGATGGGATCTTGTATGATATGCGCGTGTGCTGTAGAGATGAAAGTGGGGGTGAGGAGGCAGATCGTGAGATGGGGAAACTTTGTGGACTGTTAGCGAAGGGGAGCACTGGGCAATCTGAGTTGCAAAGAGGGCAGCAGAAGAGGTTATTGCATGTGCACTGGTGACAGGTCCATCCTTGGTGGCCAGCCTCAGTGGTAAAGGGGTACATGAGCTAGTGTCCCTTGGCCAGCCATGTACCATGGCCACCTCCCTACCTCCTATATATTCTCCCTGATCTGTCACTTTGTTACGGTCTGCTGCTGGCACTGGTGTATCGTCCTGCAGATGCCGTCTCCGCCCATTGCTGTGACTTCCCCCAGAGTTAGCCACACAGAGTGACAGATCTGGGAAAATATATAGGAGATCATTACTTTCACTTGCAGCCTACCTTATTTTTTGCAGCCTAGCATGCTCCTGACCCCTTCTCTCACTAATACTTATACAACATTCATGAACTCATCTTAAGGTTTCTTTATTATTCAGTCACACTGTCTTGGATCCAAACCATTTCCTGTGGCATTGCAGTCAAACAATTGAGCTATTTACCCTTGCATAGAAAGGTATAATCTAAGCTAGAGAATTCTATTTGGAGCTCACCTTGTACTTTGTGAAGAAATAATCAGCTTTGTGGCTGAGCAGATATATGGAGTGTGTGGCTGCACACTGCATTGATCTGCTGAGTTGCAATGCTAATAATTTTTTTTTTTGCAAAGTACCAATAGCTTCATTGTGAAGGTGGAAAGAAGGGTGTTACGGCATGGAATGTACAAACTGCGAGACCCTGCTGGTAGCGCCTTTGTCTATTTAGTAGGAAGGGCACGTAACAGCCGGGGGGCAATGGAGGAAGCCCCTTTAGGGCTGGAGCCCGGCGGCAACTGACTCCGTTGTCTCTGGCAGTTCCGCCCCTGGACTAGAGGAATGGTCAAGAACATGGCAACATTTAATGCCAAAAAATGCAAAATCATACACGTCTCAAAAATGCAAAGGCTAACTATAATATTAAGGGCATTATAATGGCAAGAGGAAAGCTATCTAAGTATTACTATTTCAGGTGAGCAATGTAACAAAGCAATAGGAAAGGCAAGTCAGATGCTTGTTTGCATAGGTTAAAGAACCAGTAGCAGAAAAAAGTAATACAGGTTGAGTATCCCATATCCAAATATTCCGAAATACGGAATATTCCGAAATACGGACTTTTTTGAGTGAGACTGAGATAGTGAAACCTTTGTGTTTTGATGGCTCAGTGTACACAAACTTTGTTTAATACTCAAAGTTATTAAAAATATTGTATTAAATGAACTTCAGACTGTGTGTATAAGGTGTATATAAAACATAAATGAATTCTGTGAATGTACACACACTTTGTTTAATGCACAAAGTTATAAAAAATATTGGCTAAAATGACCTTCAGGCTGTGTGTATAAGGTGTATATGAAACATAAATGCCTTCTGTGCTTAGATTTAGGTCCCATCACCATAATATCTCGTTATGGTATGCAATTATTCCAAAATACAGAAAAATCCGATATCCAAAATTCCTCTGGTCCCAAGCATTTTGGATAAGGGATACTCAACCTGTAATGCCACTGTATAGGTCCTTGGTACAGCCACATTTAGAATCCTGTGTTCAGTTCCAGAAGCCATATCTCCAGAAGGCTGTAAATACATTAGGGCAACTAAAATTGTGCATGGCCTACATCACAAAACTTACCTGGAAATACTAAAAAATGTTGATGTGTATAGTTTGGAGAAGGGAAGAGGGAACATACAGTAATAGAAACATTTAAATATATAGGGAGGAATGTAATAGGGTGTGAGAATCAGAAAGTGAGAGATTTTGTGTTTTTTCCTGTTGTTTTTTTTTTTGTTTGTTTGATTGTTTGTTTTTAAAGTGGCAATCCTTTACATGGCAAAACCAGGTTGATATTTGCCATGTAAAGGATTGCCACCGTGGGCATGTGTAGAAGGGGCACTGCTACTGTTGGCATTATGTGTGTAAGCTGCACTGATATGGTGGTTATGTGTATAAAGGGCACTGCGACTGTGGGTATTATTATTATTATTATATGCGGTGTAATGACAATAAGATAGTGCTACTGTGTGGCGTATTTTGATTTGGGGTGCTATTGTGTGGCCATGCCCCTTCCTTGTGATACCACACCTTCTTTTTTTAAGGAGCGCACTGTCCCTTTATTAAGTATTGGAGAGAGGGCCCAAATTAATAGTTTGCAGGGAGGCGCCAAACACCCTAGCACTGGCCCTTTGGTAGGGGACAGGATTTGCTTCTGCTTGTGCACATATGTTATGATTGCCAGCCAACAGCACTGGTTTTGCCTATAACACTAACTATAAATATTTTGAATTGGTCCTGGACCACCAATCCAAGGCACCCCTGCAAGTGTCCTGAGGCACCCCAGGGTGCAGTTTGAGAACCACTGGTCTAGTGAGTACCCAGGATAATTATTGTAGCTGGTCTGCGGGTAACAGCTCTCAGATCCACTTCTAGAAAAAATGCAGCAATGTAATTTGAGTGACAAACTGCAGAGATGAACCCTTTCTGTGACTGCTGCACAGGGATCACACAAACTCTATTCATAGGGCTGACTTCACTTAGGGGAGATGTTCTCACCCCGCAAAGAAGTGCGAGTATATACCGCACTTACGGTACCATTGGATTTACAGATATTTTCTTGCAATACACTATGGGGGTCATTCTGAGTTGATTGCTCGCTAGCAGTTTTTAGCAGCCATGCAAACGCATTGTCGCTGCCCACTGGAGAGTGTATATTCACTTTGGAGAAGTGCGAATACTTGAGTAGCAGAGCGCCTGCAAAATCGTTTCAAAATAAGACCAGCACTGTAGTTACACTTCGTGTGCGTTGATTCTAACAACCGAGGGACGGCTTTTGATGTCACACACCCATCCAGCGAATGCCCAGCCACGTCTGCATTTCTTCTGCCACGCCTGCATTTTTCCAAGCACTCCCTGAAAACGGTCAGTTGACACCCAGAAACGCCCTCTTTCTGTCAATCTCCTTGTGGCCTGTTCTGTGATTGGAATAATCGCTAGAACTAGTGCAAAACCACAATGGACTTTGTACCCGTACGATGCGCATGCACATTACGGAGCATGCGCATGCACAGATTAGCCATTTTTTTTCAACTGATTGCTACGCAGCGAACAACGGCAGCAAGCGATCAACTCGGAATGACCCCCTATATACATAGAAACATGGATTTTTACTGCAGAAATTATGGTTAGTTTAGGGGTATCGGTTAGGGTCAACAGAGGTGTAGCTATGGGTCCAAGCGCCCCTGGCAAAGTAAGGGACTGGCGCCCCCCCTTTCGATAAAGCATTGCAGTCCATTGGCGGTTACCATGTTGGAGCCACAGCAACTGACCCCCTCCCCCACACGCTGCCCTACATCATCGGCTGGGATTCACTGTTGGTGTGAAGCCACTGGGAACATTCTGGTAGCATTAGCAGCAGTCTGTGTCATAGATAGGGAAGGCAGAAGGTTAACTAGCTAATAGCAGTCTGTTGGCAGCAGAGGCTGGGCGGGGCGCTGAGAATGAGCCAACGCTGATCAGTGTCCAGTCTGCTCAGACAAAAATATTTTGTGATCAGGGCTGGTTCTAGACCAAAGGAGCCAATGGCAAAAATTTCCTTTGGCACCCCCCCCCCCCCACACACACACACACATACACACACACACACACACACACACACACACCAAAAAAGAACATATCCCAGTTTAACATAACGCTATGTGGTGCAAGGTGTGGAGCTGGTCACTTGTATCAGACCTCTGATATTTGCCTTTTCACCCATATTGCATACTTTTTCTTGCAGGTTGTGTCTTAATTCAAGAAGTGTTCTAAGTACTTCAGCTTAGTATCTTTACTGACCCCTCTTTACCCCACACTACATAACTGACCCCTCTATACCCTACACTACATCACTGACCTTTCTATAACCATCACTGCATTACTGACCCCTCTATTAGAGATGTGCACTTGAAATTTTTCGGGTTTTGTGTTTTGGTTTTGGGTTCGGTTCCGCGACCGTGTTTTGGGTTCGACCGCGTTTTGGCAAAACCTCACCGAATTTTTTTTGTCGGATTCGGGTGTGTTTTAAATTCGGGTGTTTTTTTCAAAAAACACTAAAAAACAGCTTAAATCATAGAATTTGGGGGTCATTTTGATCCCAAAGTATTATTAACCTCAAAAACCATAATTTCCACTCATTTTCAGTCTATTCTGAACGCCTCACACCTCACAATATTATTTTTAGTCCTAAAATTTGCACCGAGGTCGCTGGATGACTAAGCTAAGCGACCCTAGTGGCCGACACAAACACCTGGCCCATCTAGGAGTGGCACTGCAGTGTCACGCAGGATGGCCCTTCCAAAAAACACTCCCCAAACAGCACATGACGCAAAGAAAAAAAGAGGCGCAATGAGGTAGCTGTGTGAGTAAGCTAAGCGACCCTAGCGGCCGACACAAACACCTGGCCCATCTAGGAGTGGCACTGCAGTGTCACGCAGGATGGCCCTTCCAAAAAACACTCCCCAAACAGCACATGACGCAAAGAAAAAAAGAGGCGCAATGAGGTAGCTGTGTGAGTAAGATAAGCGACCCTAGTGGCCGACACAAACACCTGGCCCATCTAGGAGTGGCACTGCAGTGTCACGCAGGATGGCCCTTCCAAAAAACACTCCCCAAACAGCACATGACGCAAAGAAAAAAAGAGGCGCAATGAGGTAGCTGTGTGAGTAAGATAAGCGACCCTAGTGGCCGACACAAACACCTGGCCCATCTAGGAGTGGCACTGCAGTGTCACGCAGGATGGCCCTTCAAAAAAATACTCCCCAAACAGCACATGACGCAAAGAAAAATGAAAGAAAAAAAGAGGTGGAAGATGGAATTGTCCTTGGGCCCTCCCACCCACCCTTATGTTGTACAAACAGGACATGCACACTTTAACCAACCCATCATTTCAGTGACAGGGTCTGCCACACGACTGTGACTGAAATGACGGGTTGGTTTGGACCCCCACCAAAAAAGAAGCAATTAATCTCTCCTTGCACAAACTGGCTCTACAGAGGCAAGATGTCCACCTCATCATCATCCTCCGATATATCACCGTGTACATCCCCCTCCTCACAGATTATCAATTCATCCCCACTGGAATCCACCATCTCAGCTCCCTGTGTACTTTGTGGAGGCAATTGCTGCTGGTCAATGTCTCCACGGAGGAATTGATTATAATTCATTTTAATGAACATCATCTTCTCCACATTTTCTGGAAGTAACCTCGTACGCCGATTGCTGACAAGGTGAGCGGCGGCACTAAACACTCTTTCGGAGTACACACTTGTGGGAGGGCAACTTAGGTAGAATAAAGCCAGTTTGTGCAAGGGCCTCCAAATTGCCTCTTTTTCCTGCCAGTATAAGTACGGACTGTCTGACGTGCCTACTTGGATGCGGTCACTCATATAATCCTCCACCATTCTTTCAATGGGGAGAGAATCATATGCAGTGCCAGTAGACGACATGTCCGACTCCGTAATCGTTGTCAGGTCCTTCAGTCCGGACCAGATGTCAGCATCAGCAGTCGCTCCAGACTGCCCTGCATCACCGCCAGCGGGTGGGCTCGGAATTCTGAGCCTTTTCCTCGCACCCCCAGTTGCGGGAGAATGTGAAGGAGGAGATGTTGACAGGTCGCGTTCCGCTTGACTTGACAATTTTCTCACCAGCAGGTCTTTGAACCCCAGCAGACTTGTGTGTGCCGGAAAGAGAGATCCAAGGTAGGTTTTAAATCTAGGATCGAGCACGGTGGCCAAAATGTAGTGCTCTGATTTCAACGGATTGACCACCCGTGAATCCTTGTTAAGCGAATTAAGGGCTCCATCCACAAGTCCCTCATGCCTAGCGGAATCGCTCTGTGTTAGCTCCTCCTTCAATGTCTCCAGCTTCTTCTGCAAAAGCCTGATGAGGGGAATGACCTGACTCAGGCTGGCAGTGTCTGAACTGACTTCACGTGTGGCAAGTTCAAAGGGCAGCAGAACCTTGCACAACGTTGAAATCATTCTCCACTGCGCTTGAGACAGGTGCATTCCACCTCCTATATCGTGCTCAATTGTATAGGCTTGAATGGCCTTTTGCTGCTCCTCCAACCTCTGAAGCATATATAGGGTTGAATTCCACCTCGTTACCACTTCTTGCTTCAGATGATGGCAGGGCAGGTTCAGGCGTTTTTGGTGTTGCTCCAGTCTTCTGTACGTGGTGCCTGTACGCCGAAAGTGTCCCGCAATTCTTCTGGCCACCGACAGCATCTCTTGCACGCCCCTCTCGTTTTTTAAATAATTCTGCACCACCAAATTCAAGGTATGTGCAAAACATGGGACGTGCTGGAATTTGCCCATATTTAATGCACACACAATATTGCTGGCGTTGTCCGATGCCACAAATCCACAGGAGAGTCCAATTGGGGTAAGCCATTCCGCGATGATCTTCCTCAGTTGCCGTAAGAGGTTTTCAGCTGTGTGCGTATTCTGGAAACCGGTGATACAAAGCGTAGCCTGCCTAGGAAAGAGTTGGCGTTTGCGAGACGCTGCTACTGGTGCCGCCGCTGCTGTTCTTGCGGCGGGAGTCCATACATCTACCCAGTGGGCTGTCACAGTCATATAGTCCTGACCCTGCCCTGCTCCACTTGTCCACATGTCCGTGGTTAAGTGGACATTGGGTACAACTGCATTTTTTAGGACACTGGTGAGTCTTTTTCTGACGTCCGTGTACATTCTCGGTATCGCCTGCCTAGAGAAGTGGAACTTAGATGGTATTTGGTAACGGGGGCACACTACCTCAAGAAATTGTCTAGTTCCCTGTGAACTAACGGCGGATACCGGACGCACGTCTAACACCAACATAGTTGTCAAGGCCTCAGTTATCCGCTTTGCAACAGGATGACTGCTGTGATATTTCATCTTCCTCGCAAAGGACTGTTGGACAGTCAATTGCTTGGTGGAAGTAGTAAAAGTGGGCTTACGACTTCCCCTCTGGGATGACCATCGACTCCCAGCAGCAACAACAGCAGCGCCAGCAGCAGTAGGCGTTACACGCAAGGATGCATCGGAGGAATCCCAGGCAGGAGAGGACTCGTCAGAATTGCCAGTGACATGGCCTGCAGGACTATTGGTATTCCTGGGGAAGGAGGAAATTGACACTGAGGGAGTTGGTGGGGTGGTTTGCGTGAGCTTGGTTACAAGAGGAAGGGATTTACTGGTCAGTGGACTGCTTCCGCTGTCGCCCAAAGTTTTTGAACTTGTCACTGACTTATTATGAATGCACTGCAGGTGACGTATAAGGGAGGATGTTCCGAGGTGGTTAACGTCCTTACCCCTACTTATTACAGCTTGACAAAGGCAACACACGGCTTGACACCTGTTGTCCGCATTTCTGTTGAAATACTTCCACACCGAAGAGCTGATTTTTTTGGTATTTTCACCAGGCATGTCAATGGCCATATTCCTCCCACGGACAACAGGTGTCTCCCCGGGTGCCTGACTTAAACAAACCACCTCACCATCAGAATCCTCCTGGTCAATTTCCTCCCCAGCGCCAGCAACACCCATATCCTCCTCATCCTGGTGTACTTCAACACTGACATCTTTAATCTGACTATCAGGAACTGGACTGCGGGTGCTCCTTCCAGCACTTGCAGGGGGCGTGCAAATGGTGGAAGGCGCATGCTCTTCACGTCCAGTGTTGGGAAGGTCAGGCATCGCAACCGACACAATTGGACTCTCCTTGTGGATTTGGGATTTCGAAGAACGCACAGTTCTTTGCTGTGCTTTTGCCAGCTTGAGTCTTTTCATTTTTCTAGCGAGAGGCTGAGTGCTTCCATCCTCATGTGAAGCTGAACCACTAGCCATGAACATAGGCCAGGGCCTCAGCCGTTCCTTGCCACTCCGTGTGGTAAATGGCATATTGGCAAGTTTACGCTTCTCCTCCGACAATTTTATTTTAGATTTTTGAGTCCTTTTTTTACTGATATTTGGTGTTTTGGATTTTACATGCTCTGTACTATGACATTGGGCATCGGCCTTGGCAGACAAAGTTGCTGGCATTTCATCGTCTCGGCCATGACTAGTGGCAGCAGCTTCAGCACGAGGTGGAAGTCGATCTTGATCTTTCCCTATTTTTGGAACCTCAACATTTTTGTTCTCCATATTTTAATAGGCACAACTAAAAGGCACCTCAGGTAAACAATGGAGATGGATGGATACTAGTATACTTATGGATGACGAGCGACTGCCGACACAGAGGTAGCTACAGCCGTGGACTACCGTACTGTGTCTGCTGCTAATATAGACTGGATGATAATGAGATAAAATTAAAATATATATATATATATATCACACTAGTACTGCAGCCGGACAGGTATATATTATGTAATGACGGACCTGCTGGACACTGTCTGTCAGCACTGCAGACTCCTAAAGTAAGCTACTAGTATCAAGAAGATAGAAAAAAAAAAACCACGGGTAGGTGGTATACAATTATGGATGGACGAGCGACTGCCGACACAGAGGTAACTACAGCCGTGGACTACCGTACTGTGTCTGCTGCTAATATAGACTGGATGATAATGAGATAAAATTAAAATATATATATATTATATATCACACTAGTACTGCAGCCGGACAGGTATATATTATGTAATGACGGACCTGCTGGACACTGTCTGTCAGACTCAGCACTGCAGACTCCTAAAGTAAGCTACTAGTATCAAGAAGATAGAAAAAAAAAAACCACGGGTAGGTGGTATACAATTATGGATGGACGAGCGACTGCCGACACAGAGGTAGCTACAGCCGTGGACTACCGTACTGTGTCTGCTGCTAATATAGACTGGATGATAATGAGATAAAATTAAAATATATATATATATATCACACTAGTACTGCAGCCGGACAGGTATATATTATGTAATGACGGACCTGCTGGACACTGTCTGCAGAATGCGTTTATAAAAACACCACACGACGAGTGTTTAACTTTTTCAGGCAGACAATCACAATATACTGGTGGTCAGCAGACAATCACAATACTGGTGGTCAGTGGTCACTGGTCAGTCACACTGGCAGTGGCACTCTGGCAGCAAAAGTGTGCACTGTACTTAAAATATGTACTCCTGCTATAACTGCTCCCCAGTCTCCCCCACAATTAAGCTGTGTGAGCAGTGAGCACTCAGCACAGTCAGATAATGATATACAGTATTACATATAATGCAGCACACTGGGCTGAGCACAGATATGGTATGTGACTGTGTCACACTGTGTATCATTTTTTTTCAGGCTGAGAACGGATTAATTAAACTGGTGGTCACTGGTCACACTATCAGCAGCAAGTAGTACTCCTCCTAATAATATGCTCCCCAAAATTTGTGTCTCTCTCTAGTACTCTAGTCTAAACGGAGAGGACGCCAGCCACGTCCTCTCCCTATCAATCTCAATGCACGTGTGAAAATGGCGGCGACGCGCGGCTCCTTATATAGAATCCGAGTCTCGCGATAGAATACGAGCCTCGCGAGAATCCGACAGCGGGATGATGACGTTCGGGGCGCGCTCGGGTTAACCGAGCAAGGCGGGAAGATCCGAGTCGCTCGGCCCCGTGTAAAAAAACCTGAAGTTCGGGCGGGTTCGGATTCCGAGGAACCGAACCCGCTCATCTCTACCCTCTATACAGTACACTGACCTCTATATACCTGCTAGTACATCCCTGATGCCTATATTCCCTAAGCTAAATCCCTGACGCCTCTATTCCCTACGCTACATCCCTGACGCCTCTATTCCCTATGCTACATCCCTGACGCCTCTATACCCTACGCTACATCCCTGATGCCTCTATTCCCTACGCTACATTCCTGATGCCTCTATAACCTACGCTACATCCCTGACGCCTCTATACCCTACGCTACATCCCTGACGCCTCTATACAGTACAATGCATTACTGATCCCTCTAGACCATACATCCTCATTACATCAGAGAGATAGTGAAACACTGGAAAAAATAAGGATAAAGTGGACTACAGAAACTGATGCTCTAAACAAAGGAGAGAGATAGAGAGAGAAAAGCACAAGGGAAAGTGGGCAATCGGAACACCATAGAGAGAGGAGAGATAGAAATGCCTGAAAAAGTAAAGGGGGTTGGGTATGGCATCCGGCGCTCGGGATTCCAGCAGTCACATGATACCTAATCCTAACCCTCTGGGGGGGGTGGCGGATAGGGCTAACCCTCAGGGGGTGGCAGCTAGGACTAACCCCCCCCCCTCCTAGTGCCTTCCCTAACACCCCCTCCCCCGGTCCTAACCCTCCCTCCAATACTCGCCTTCGGGATGTTGGCTGTCTGTGTGCCGGCACCAGTCTCCCAAGTGGTGTCAGGATTCCAACATCGGTCAAATGACCGCCGGTATACCGTCTGCCGGGATGGTAAATGTATCCTGAGGACAGGTAGTGAGTGTGGAGGGATAGGTGGTTCAGTAAAATGTAACAGCTCAAACTGCGATCATTAACTGATAAATTGATTTATAGCTCTCCCTTTTTAACCATTGCAGTCATAAAAGCAATGTTTTTTAAAGTAAATTTGCTATGCAGTTAGGAATATTACTCACGTTTTTTTCATCGTTCTGGTGATCGTAATGTGATTGACAGGAAGTGGGTGTTTCTGGGCGGAAACAGGCCGTTTTAGGGGCGTGTGGGAAAAAATGCTACCGTTTCTGGGAAAAACGCGGGAGTGGCTGGAGAAACGGAGGAGTGTCTGGGCGAACGCTGGGTGTGTTTGTGACGTCAAACCAGGAACGACAAGCACTGAACTGATCGCACTGGCAGAGTAAGTCTCGAGCTACTCAGAAACTGCACAGAGATGTCTTATCGCAATATTGCAAATCTTTCGTTCGCAATCTTAAGATGCTAAGATTCACTCCCAGTAGGCGGCAGCTTAGCGTGTGCAATGCTGCTAAAAGCAGCTTGCGAGCGAACAACTCGGAATGAGGGCCATGGGGGGTAATTCTGAGTTGATCGCAGCAGGATTTTTGTTAGCAGTTGGGCAAAACCATGTGCACTGCATTTACGAACAGATGATTTTTTATATAAATTTTAAAATGTTAGTAAATGTGTGTGTTTTTTTCAACCTGGAAGCCCAACATCGATTAAGATCGATCTTAAATAGACCCCTGGGTTTTAAGGATAACCATGGTTGAGTCCAATGGTTAATTCACATTGACCGAAGTTCTAATTAAGTCACCTGTGCTCAAGCATGATATCCTTAAAATCTGGATTGCAATGACAGCATTTTGGAACTATGCCTAAGGGTTTAATTTTTACATTTATCCACTGACAATAAATCTACCTACAATATCCCTGTAACTGTTATGATTACAGTATTTCACTAAATAATTTAATTTGCTGAACCTTCTGTAAAAAGAAATATTAAGCTGCAGTAATTCCCAGATGCAGCAAATTTGTTAGCTAGTGGGCAAAACCATGTGCACTGCAGGGTTGGGGGGGGGGGGGGGGGGGGCAGATATAACATTTGCAGAGAGATTTAGGTGGGTTATATTGTTTGTGTGCAGGGTAAATACTGGCTGTTTTGTTTTTACACTGCAATTTAGATTTCAGTTTGAACACACCGCACCAAAATCTAACTCTCTCTGCACATATTATACACCCCCCCCCCCCCCTGCAGTGTACATGGTTTTAGCTAATAAATTTGCTGCTGTGATCAGATCTGAGTTAAGCCCTATGTATTTGGCACTGGCAAAGGGTTAGAGGCTTTGCTGTAGAGCTCACACCTTTCTTATCATGCATTGTAATATTTCCTATGTCCTGATGTTGTGCTCTCTGCTCCATCCAAGTAAACAGCAATGTAGCATGGCTATCAAAGAGCGTGAAGATTGCAGATTTCCTGGGATTAATGCTAAGGAATGCTATTCCAGAGGCTGCTGCTTTAATTCAAGTGTCACTGGGGTTAAATGGTGTTTTTACCTTAAAAACACAGGTAGAGTATATAGTACAGTGGTAAAGTGGGAGCATGTAGTGCTATTGATTACAGATTTGATGGAGCTTAAACATGGATAAGGTCCATGGCTCTAAGAGTTTATCTTGTGTATCCTTTATTCTTAGTCATGGTCAGATAAGATTAGAAAATACCATTTAAGTGGAAATTTCCTGTTAGCTGTTTTTCAGTTTGCTCAACTGTCTGATTAACTGGTCCTAAAAAAGGACCAAAGGAGCTAAATTGCCCTGTGATCTAGCTAAATTGCCCCAGTTAAAAAAAAAAAAAACTAAGCTGCTGTAATTCCTGGATGTTTCCTTACTGCATCAACAGGAAGTGACAAGAAACAATGTAATGTGGAACCGTACAGCAGAAGGGATTGCGGCTACCCCACAATAAGTGCAGCGGAATGTAAGAAGAGGAATTGTTGCTTTGACTGCAGTATTCCCGGGGTTAACTGGTGTTTCTTCAAGTCACAAGGTATGGAGCTGCTGTATAGTTACTCGCAAGTCAGTAGTTGTATGATGCTCACACCTGTTAAACTGGATACACACAGAATGCCCTACACAGGGGGTGAAATGAGCGCCCCCCCCCACCCCCCGTACGCTCAGCACACATCACGCTGTGCTGAGCGGGGGCAGAGATGTGTGCTGAGCAGTTCGCTCAGCACACATCTCTCCCCAAAATCGGGCCGTGAATACGGACCTTTAAACTGGATCCACACTTAGATTATCTGTCCAATTTTTTTTTTCTAGTTGAAACAAAATTATGCTAATATGTGGCAGCAAATGACAATTGACCATTTGCTCACAAACACTGGAAAACATCCAAAAATGGTCATTTAGATAAATTGGTTAAATCCATTTCATTTAGCTAATTTATCCAAACTACCTTTATTGTATCTCTGTGGGTGAATGATGTGTGGGTCAGTGTTGAGGGTGGTGGAGGAGATGGGTAATAGGCACAGCAGGGTGTGGACAGTCAAATAGTGTGCTTAGAGGTTCAGAGTCATTGTATGAGACTCTGGCAACAGTGACTTGATGAGTCTGGTGTCCATAGGGTGGGACGCATTAACCTTTTTATGCTATTGAAATAGTTCTCCTCCTGACTGACGCAGTTCCTTGCTCCGAGGTTGGTGTATTGTCCTGTTGCAGCGCCTCTCCACTGTGGTCACAGTGAGCTGTGTGGTGTTGCTGGCGCATGCCAATCTCCCCCCAACCTCCCTCTTGCATTTCAGACCTACGTACGCATGATGGGATCTTGTATGATATGCGCGTGTGCTGTAGAGATGAAAGTGGGGGTGAGGAGGCAGATCGTGAGATGGGGAAACTTTGTGGACTGTTAGCGAAGGGGAGCACTGGGCAATCTGAGTTGCAAAGAGGGCAGCAGAAGAGGTTATTGCATGTGCACTGGTGACAGGTCCATCCTTGGTGGCCAGCCTCAGTGGTAAAGGGGTACATGAGCTAGTGTCCCTTGGCCAGCCATGTACCATGGCCACCTCCCTACCTCCTATATATTCTCCCTGATCTGTCACTTTGTTACGGTCTGCTGCTGGCACTGGTGTATCGTCCTGCAGATGCCGTCTCCGCCCATTGCTGTGACTTCCCCCAGAGTTAGCCACACAGAGTGACAGATCTGGGAAAATATATAGGAGATCATTACTTTCACTTGCAGCCTACCTTATTTTTTGCAGCCTAGCATGCTCCTGACCCCTTCTCTCACTAATACTTATACAACATTCATGAACTCATCTTAAGGTTTCTTTATTATTCAGTCACACTGTCTTGGATCCAAACCATTTCCTGTGGCATTGCAGTCAAACAATTGAGCTATTTACCCTTGCATAGAAAGGTATAATCTAAGCTAGAGAATTCTATTTGGAGCTCACCTTGTACTTTGTGAAGAAATAATCAGCTTTGTGGCTGAGCAGATATATGGAGTGTGTGGCTGCACACTGCATTGATCTGCTGAGTTGCAATGCTAATAATTTTTTTTTTTGCAAAGTACCAATAGCTTCATTGTGAAGGTGGAAAGAAGGGTGTTACGGCATGGAATGTACAAACTGCGAGACCCTGCTGGTAGCGCCTTTGTCTATTTAGTAGGAAGGGCACGTAACAGCCGGGGGGCAATGGAGGAAGCCCCTTTAGGGCTGGAGCCCGGCGGCAACTGACTCCGTTGTCTCTGGCAGTTCCGCCCCTGGACTAGAGGAATGGTCAAGAACATGGCAACATTTAATGCCAAAAAATGCAAAATCATACACGTCTCAAAAATGCAAAGGCTAACTATAATATTAAGGGCATTATAATGGCAAGAGGAAAGCTATCTAAGTATTACTATTTCAGGTGAGCAATGTAACAAAGCAATAGGAAAGGCAAGTCAGATGCTTGTTTGCATAGGTTAAAGAACCAGTAGCAGAAAAAAGTAATACAGGTTGAGTATCCCATATCCAAATATTCCGAAATACGGAATATTCCGAAATACGGGCTTTTTTGAGTGAGACTGAGATAGTGAAACCTTTGTGTTTTGATGGCTCAGTGTACACAAACTTTGTTTAATACTCAAAGTTATTAAAAATATTGTATTAAATGAACTTCAGACTGTGTGTATAAGGTGTATATAAAACATAAATGAATTCTGTGAATGTACACACACTTTGTTTAATGCACAAAGTTATAAAAAATATTGGCTAAAATGACCTTCAGGCTGTGTGTATAAGGTGTATATGAAACATAAATGCCTTCTGTGCTTAGATTTAGGTCCCATCACCATAATATCTCGTTATGGTATGCAATTATTCCAAAATACAGAAAAATCCGATATCCAAAATTCCTCTGGTCCCAAGCATTTTGGATAAGGGATACTCAACCTGTAATGCCACTGTATAGGTCCTTGGTACAGCCACATTTAGAATCCTGTGTTCAGTTCCAGAAGCCATATCTCCAGAAGGCTGTAAATACATTAGGGCAACTAAAATTGTGCATGGCCTACATCACAAAACTTACCTGGAAATACTAAAAAATGTTGATGTGTATAGTTTGGAGAAGGGAAGAGGGAACATACAGTAATAGAAACATTTAAATATATAGGGAGGAATGTAATAGGGTGTGAGAATCAGAAAGTGAGAGATTTTGTGTTTTTTCCTGTTGTTTTTTTTTTTTGTTTGTTTGATTGTTTGTTTTTAAAGTGGCAATCCTTTACATGGCAAAACCAGGTTGATATTTGCCATGTAAAGGATTGCCACCGTGGGCATGTGTAGAAGGGGCACTGCTACTGTTGGCATTATGTGTGTAAGCTGCACTGATATGGTGGTTATGTGTATAAAGGGCACTGCGACTGTGGGTATTATTATTATTATTATTATATGCGGTGTAATGACAATAAGATAGTGCTACTGTGTGGCGTATTTTGATTTGGGGTGCTATTGTGTGGCCATGCCCCTTCCTTGTGATACCACACCTTCTTTTTTTAAGGAGCGCACTGTCCCTTTATTAAGTATTGGAGAGAGGGCCCAAATTAATAGTTTGCAGGGAGGCGCCAAACACCCTAGCACTGGCCCTTTGGTAGGGGACAGGATTTGCTTCTGCTTGTGCACATATGTTATGATTGCCAGCCAACAGCACTGGTTTTGCCTATAACACTAACTATAAATATTTTGAATTGGTCCTGGACCACCAATCCAAGGCACCCCTGCAAGTGTCCTGAGGCACCCCAGGGTGCAGTTTGAGAACCACTGGTCTAGTGAGTACCCAGGATAATTATTGTAGCTGGTCTGCGGGTAACAGCTCTCAGATCCACTTCTAGAAAAAATGCAGCAATGTAATTTGAGTGACAAACTGCAGAGATGAACCCTTTCTGTGACTGCTGCACAGGGATCACACAAACTCTATTCATAGGGCTGACTTCACTTAGGGGAGATGTTCTCACCCCGCAAAGAAGTGCGAGTATATACCGCACTTACGGTACCATTGGATTTACAGATATTTTCTTGCAATACACTATGGGGGTCATTCTGAGTTGATTGCTCGCTAGCAGTTTTTAGCAGCCATGCAAACGCATTGTCGCTGCCCACTGGAGAGTGTATATTCACTTTGGAGAAGTGCGAATACTTGAGTAGCAGAGCGCCTGCAAAATCGTTTCAAAATAAGACCAGCACTGTAGTTACACTTCGTGTGCGTTGATTCTAACAACCGAGGGACGGCTTTTGATGTCACACACCCATCCAGCGAATGCCCAGCCACGTCTGCATTTCTTCTGCCACGCCTGCATTTTTCCAAGCACTCCCTGAAAACGGTCAGTTGACACCCAGAAACGCCCTCTTTCTGTCAATCTCCTTGTGGCCTGTTCTGTGATTGGAATAATCGCTAGAACTAGTGCAAAACCACAATGGACTTTGTACCCGTACGATGCGCATGCACATTACGGAGCATGCGCATGCACAGATTAGCCATTTTTTTTCAACTGATTGCTACGCAGCGAACAACGGCAGCAAGCGATCAACTCGGAATGACCCCCTATATACATAGAAACATGGATTTTTACTGCAGAAATTATGGTTAGTTTAGGGGTATCGGTTAGGGTCAACAGAGGTGTAGCTATGGGTCCAAGCGCCCCTGGCAAAGTAAGGGACTGGCGCCCCCCCTTTCGATAAAGCATTGCAGTCCATTGGCGGTTACCATGTTGGAGCCACAGCAACTGACCCCCTCCCCCACACGCTGCCCTACATCATCGGCTGGGATTCACTGTTGGTGTGAAGCCACTGGGAACATTCTGGTAGCATTAGCAGCAGTCTGTGTCATAGATAGGGAAGGCAGAAGGTTAACTAGCTAATAGCAGTCTGTTGGCAGCAGAGGC
The DNA here is from genome assembly GCF_028390025.1 of Pseudophryne corroboree. Lineage (NCBI taxonomy): Eukaryota > Metazoa > Chordata > Amphibia > Anura > Myobatrachidae > Pseudophryne > Pseudophryne corroboree. The sequence continues at coordinate 294,544 of NW_026970141.1, read as the reverse complement.
TGGGCGGGGGGCTGAGAATGAGCCAACGCTGATCAGTGTCCAGTCTGCTCAGACAAAAATATTTTGTGATCAGGGCTGGTTCTAGACCAAAGGAGCCAATGGCAAAAATTTCCTTTGGCACCCCCCCCCCCCCCCCCACACACACACACACATACACACACACACACACACACACACACACGCACCAAAAAAGAACATATCCCAGTTTAACATAACGCTATGTGGTGCAAGGTGTGGAGCTGGTCACTTGTATCAGACCTCTGACATTTGCCTTTTCACCCATATTGCATACTTTTTCTTGCAGGTTGTGTCTTAATTCAAGAAGTGTTCTAAGTACTTCAGCTTAGTATCTTTACTGACCCCTCTTTACCCCACACTACATAACTGACCCCTCTATACCCTACACTACATCACTGACCTTTCTATAACCATCACTGCATTACTGACCCCTCTATTAGAGATGTGCACTTGAAATTTTTCGGGTTTTGTGTTTTGGTTTTGGGTTCGGTTCCGCGACCGTGTTTTGGGTTCGACCGCGTTTTGGCAAAACCTCACCGAATTTTTTTTGTCGGATTCGGGTGTGTTTTAAATTCGGGTGTTTTTTTAAAAAAACACTAAAAAAACAGCTTAAATCATAGAATTTGGGGGTCATTTTGATCCCAAAGTATTATTAACCTCAAAAACCATAATTTCCACTCATTTTCAGTCTATTCTGAACGCCTCACACCTCACAATATTATTTTTAGTCCTAAAATTTGCACCGAGGTCGCTGGATGACTAAGCTAAGCGACCCTAGTGGCCGACACAAACACCTGGCCCATCTAGGAGTGGCACTGCAGTGTCACGCAGGATGGCCCTTCCAAAAAACACTCCCCAAACAGCACATGACGCAAAGAAAAAAAGAGGCGCAATGAGGTAGCTGTGTGAGTAAGCTAAGCGACCCTAGCGGCCGACACAAACACCTGGCCCATCTAGGAGTGGCACTGCAGTGTCACGCAGGATGGCCCTTCCAAAAAACACTCCCCAAACAGCACATGACGCAAAGAAAAAAAGAGGCGCAATGAGGTTGCTGTGTGAGTAAGATAAGCGACCCTAGTGGCCGACACAAACACCTGGCCCATCTAGGAGTGGCACTGCAGTGTCACGCAGGATGGCCCTTCAAAAAAATACTCCCCAAACAGCACATGACGCAAAGAAAAATGAAAGAAAAAAAGAGGTGGAAGATGGAATTGTCCTTGGGCCCTCCCACCCACCCTTATGTTGTACAAACAGGACATGCACACTTTAACCAACCCATCATTTCAGTGACAGGGTCTGCCACACGACTGTGACTGAAATGACGGGTTGGTTTGGACCCCCACCAAAAAAGAAGCAATTAATCTCTCCTTGCACAAACTGGCTCTACAGAGGCAAGATGTCCACCTCATCATCATCCTCCGATATATCACCGTGTACATCCCCCTCCTCACAGATTATCAATTCATCCCCACTGGAATCCACCATCTCAGCTCCCTGTGTACTTTGTGGAGGCAATTGCTGCTGGTCAATGTCTCCACGGAGGAATTGATTATAATTCATTTTAATGAACATCATCTTCTCCACATTTTCTGGAAGTAACCTCGTACGCCGATTGCTGACAAGGTGAGCGGCGGCACTAAACACTCTTTCGGAGTACACACTTGTGGGAGGGCAACTTAGGTAGAATAAAGCCAGTTTGTGCAAGGGCCTCCAAATTGCCTCTTTTTCCTGCCAGTATAAGTACGGACTGTCTGACGTGCCTACTTGGATGCGGTCACTCATATAATCCTCCACCATTCTTTCAATGGGGAGAGAATCATATGCAGTGCCAGTAGACGACATGTCCGACTCCGTAATCGTTGTCAGGTCCTTCAGTCCGGACCAGATGTCAGCATCAGCAGTCGCTCCAGACTGCCCTGCATCACCGCCAGCCGGTGGGCTCGGAATTCTGAGCCTTTTCCTCGCACCCCCAGTTGCGGGAGAATGTGAAGGAGGAGATGTTGACAGGTCGCGTTCCGCTTGACTTGACAATTTTCTCACCAGCAGGTCTTTGAACCCCAGCAGACTTGTGTGTGCCGGAAAGAGAGATCCAAGGTAGGTTTTAAATCTAGGATCGAGCACGGTGGCCAAAATGTAGTGCTCTGATTTCAACGGATTGACCACCCGTGAATCCTTGTTAAGCGAATTAAGGGCTCCATCCACAAGTCCCACATGCCTAGCGGAATCGCTCTGTGTTAGCTCCTCCTTCAATGTCTCCAGCTTCTTCTGCAAAAGCCTGATGAGGGGAATGACCTGACTCAGGCTGGCAGTGTCTGAACTGACTTCACGTGTGGCAAGTTCAAAGGGCAGCAGAACCTTGCACAACGTTGAAATCATTCTCCACTGCGCTTGAGACAGGTGCATTCCACCTCCTATATCGTGCTCAATTGTATAGGCTTGAATGGCCTTTTGCTGCTCCTCCAACCTCTGAAGCATATATAGGGTTGAATTCCACCTCGTTACCACTTCTTGCTTCAGATGATGGCAGGGCAGGTTCAGGCGTTTTTGGTGTTGCTCCAGTCTTCTGTACGTGGTGCCTGTACGCCGAAAGTGTCCCGCAATTCTTCTGGCCACCGACAGCATCTCTTGCACGCCCCTCTCGTTTTTTAAATAATTCTGCCCCACCAAATTCAAGGTATGTGCAAAACATGGGACGTGCTGGAATTTGCCCATATTTAATGCACACACAATATTGCTGGCGTTGTCCGATGCCACAAATCCACAGGAGAGTCCAATTGGGGTAAGCCCTTCCGCGATGATCTTCCTCAGTTGCCGTAAGAGGTTTTCAGCTGTGTGCGTATTCTGGAAACCGGTGATACAAAGCGTAGCCTGCCTAGGAAAGAGTTGGCGTTTGCGAGATGCTGCTACTGGTGCCGCCGCTGCTGTTCTTGCGGCGGGAGTCCATACATCTACCCAGTGGGCTGTCACAGTCATATAGTCCTGACCCTGCCCTGCTCCACTTGTCCACATGTCCGTGGTTAAGTGGACATTGGGTACAACTGCATTTTTTAGGACACTGGTGAGTCTTTTTCTGACGTCCGTGTACATTCTCGGTATCGCCTGCCTAGAGAAGTGGAACTTAGATGATATTTGGTAACGGGGGCACACTACCTCAAGAAATTGTCTAGTTCCCTGTGAACTAACGGCGGATACCGGACGCACGTCTAACACCAACATAGTTGTCAAGGCCTCAGTTATCCGCTTTGCAACAGGATGACTGCTGTGATATTTCATCTTCCTCGCAAAGGACTGTTGGACAGTCAATTGCTTGGTGGAAGTAGTAAAAGTGGGCTTACGACTTCCCCTCTGGGATGACCATCGACTCCCAGCAGCAACAACAGCAGCGCCAGCAGCAGTAGGCGTTACACGCAAGGATGCATCGGAGGAATCCCAGGCAGGAGAGGACTCGTCAGAATTGCCAGTGACATGGCCTGCAGGACTATTGGCATTCCTGGGGAAGGAGGAAATTGACACTGAGGGAGTTGGTGGGGTGGTTTGCGTGAGCTTGGTTACAAGAGGAAGGGATTTACTGGTCAGTGGACTGCTTCCGCTGTCGCCCAAAGTTTTTGAACTTGTCACTGACTTATTATGAATGCGCTGCAGGTGACGTATAAGGGAGGATGTTCCGAGGTGGTTAACGTCCTTACCCCTACTTATTACAGCTTGACAAAGGCAACACACGGCTTGACACCTGTTGTCCGCATTTCTGTTGAAATACTTCCACACCGAAGAGCTGATTTTTTTGGTATTTTCACCAGGCATGTCAATGGCCATATTCCTCCCACGGACAACAGGTGTCTCCCCGGGTGCCTGACTTAAACAAACCACCTCACCATCAGAATCCTCCTGGTCAATTTCCTCCCCAGCGCCAGCAACACCCATATCCTCCTCATCCTGGTGTACTTCAACACTGACATCTTCAATCTGACTATCAGGAACTGGACTGCGGGTGCTCCTTCCAGCACTTGCAGGGGGCGTGCAAATGGTGGAAGGCGCATGCTCTTCACGTCCAGTGTTGGGAAGGTCAGGCATCGCAACCGACACAATTGGACTCTCCTTGTGGATTTGGGATTTCGAAGAACGCACAGTTCTTTGCTGTGCTTTTGCCAGCTTGAGTCTTTTCATTTTTCTAGCGAGAGGCTGAGTGCTTCCATCCTCATGTGAAGCTGAACCACTAGCCATGAACATAGGCCAGGGCCTCAGCCGTTCCTTGCCACTCCGTGTGGTAAATGGCATATTGGCAAGTTTACGCTTCTCCTCCGACAATTTTATTTTAGATTTTTGAGTCCTTTTTTTACTGATATTTGGTGTTTTGGATTTTACATGCTCTGTACTATGACATTGGGCATCGGCCTTGGCAGACAAAGTTGCTGGAATTTCATCGTCTCGGCCATGACTAGTGGCAGCAGCTTCAGCACGAGGTGGAAGTCGATCTTGATCTTTCCCTATTTTTGGAACCTCAACATTTTTGTTCTCCATATTTTAATAGGCACAACTAAAAGGCACCTCAGGTAAACAATGGAGATGGATGGATACTAGTATACTTATGGATGACGAGCGACTGCCGACACAGAGGTAGCTACAGCCGTGGACTACCGTACTGTGTCTGCTGCTAATATAGACTGGATGATAATGAGATAAAATTAAAATATATATATATATATATATATCACACTAGTACTGCAGCCGGACAGGTATATATTATGTAATGACGGACCTGCTGGACACTGTCTGTCAGCACTGCAGACTCCTAAAGTAAGCTACTAGTATCAAGAAGATAGAAAAAAAAAAAAACACGGGTAGGTGGTATACAATTATGGATGGACGAGCGACTGCCGACACAGAGGTAACTACAGCCGTGGACTACCGTACTGTGTCTGCTGCTAATATAGACTGGATGATAATGAGATAAAATTAAAATATATATATATTATATATCACACTAGTACTGCAGCCGGACAGGTATATATTATGTAATGACGGACCTGCTGGACACTGTCTGTCAGACTCAGCACTGCAGACTCCTAAAGTAAGCTACTAGTATCAAGAAGATAGAAAAAAAAAACCACGGGTAGGTGGTATACAATTATGGATGGACGAGCGACTGCCGACACAGAGGTAGCTACAGCCGTGGACTACCGTACTGTGTCTGCTGCTAATATAGACTGGATGATAATGAGATAAAATTAAAATATATATATATATATCACACTAGTACTGCAGCCGGACAGGTATATATTATGTAATGACGGACCTGCTGGACACTGTCTGCAGAATGCGTTTATAAAAACACCACACGACGAGTGTTTAACTTTTTCAGGCAGACAATCACAATATACTGGTGGTCAGCAGACAATCACAATACTGGTGGTCAGTGGTCACTGGTCAGTCACACTGGCAGTGGCACTCTGGCAGCAAAAGTGTGCACTGTACTTAAAATATGTACTCCTGCTATAACTGCTCCCCAGTCTCCCCCACAATTAAGCTGTGTGAGCAGTGAGCACTCAGCACAGTCAGATAATGATATACAGTATTACATATAATGCAGCACACTGGGCTGAGCACAGATATGGTATGTGACTGTGTCACACTGTGTATCATTTTTTTTCAGGCTGAGAACGGATTAATTAAACTGGTGGTCACTGGTCACACTATCAGCAGCAAGTAGTACTCCTCCTAATAATATGCTCCCCAAAATTTGTGTCTCTCTCTAGTACTCTAGTCTAAACGGAGAGGACGCCAGCCACGTCCTCTCCCTATCAATCTCAATGCACATGTGAAAATGGCGGCGACGCGCGGCTCCTTATATAGAATCCGAGTCTCGCGATAGAATACGAGCCTCGCGAGAATCCGACAGCGGGATGATGACGTTCGGGCGCGCTCGGGTTAACCGAGCAAGGCGGGAAGATCCGAGTCGCTCGGCCCCGTGTAAAAAAACCTGAAGTTCGGGCGGGTTCGGATTCCGAGGAACCGAACCCGCTCATCTCTACCCTCTATACAGTACACTGACCTCTATATACCTGCTAGTACATCCCTGATGCCTATATTCCCTAAGCTAAATCGCTGACGCCTCTATTCCCTACGCTACATCCCTGACGCCTCTATTCCCTATGCTACATCCCTGACGCCTCTATACCCTACGCTACATCCCTGATGCCTCTATTCCCTACGCTACATTCCTGATGCCTCTATAACCTACGCTACATCCCTGACGCCTCTATACCCTACGCTACATCCCTGACGCCTCTATACAGTACAATGCATTACTGATCCCTCTAGACCATACATCCTCATTACATCAGAGAGATAGTGAAACACTGGAAAAAATAAGGATAAAGTGGACTACAGAAACTGATGCTCTAAACAAAGGAGAGAGATAGAGAGAGAAAAGCACAAGGGAAAGTGGGCAATCGGAACACCATAGAGAGAGGAGAGATAGAAATGCCTGAAAAAGTAAAGGGGGTTGGGTATGGCATCCGGCGCTCGGGATTCCAGCAGTCACATGATACCTAATCCTAACCCTCTGGGGGGGTGGCGGATAGGGCTAACCCTCAGGGGGTGGCAGCTAGGACTAACCCCCCCCCCCTCCTAGTGCCTTCCCTAACACCCCCTCCCCCGGTCCTAACCCTCCCTCCAATACTCGCCTTCGGGATGTTGGCTGTCTGTGTGCCGGCACCAGTCTCCCAAGTGGTGTCAGGATTCCAACATCGGTCAAATGACCGCCGGTATACCGTCTGCCGGGATGGTAAATGTATCCTGAGGACAGGTAGTGAGTGTGGAGGGATAGGTGGTTCAGTAAAATGTAACAGCTCAAACTGCGATCATTAACTGATAAATTGATTTATAGCTCTCCCTTTTTAACCATTGCAGTCATAAAAGCAATGTTTTTTAAACTTTTAAATAAAGCTTGTTAGCATCCCCAGCACACTGTATATGCTGGGAGATGTAGTTCTCAATATGAAAACATTTAATTACTGTATGAACTCTAATTCCCCAACTGAAACCTCTCACAAACACACACTCCTAAATCTAGTACACACACACACACATTTCCCCAGTACTGACAACTCTCATCACTTCCACACACTGACAACTCCCTCCTGCTCCTCTCCCCACTGACACTGACAGCTCCCTCACAGTCACACACATCCTCCACCCCCCCACACACACACTGATAGCACACATGCACAAATCCCCCCCTCCTCGACACTAACTGTCACGGACTGCTTGGGCAGCAGGGGGCAGGCTCTGACTTGAAGTGCTGAAATTCAACAGCTCTCTCGAACTTGCAAGGCATGGCTGTGCAGCTGTCTCCAGCCATCTCCTTGCCCACTGTGTAATTTGTGGCGTTCTCTGATGTTCCCCGCTCTGCCTCTACAACCGGCACATAATGTACAGCAGTGGTGACTCCTGAGTATGGGCATGGAGAACTCCGCCTACCGGGGGGTAGGGATTAATAATTTCAAAGGGGCAGAGCTAGGAGTGAAGCAGTGGACAGCAGTTGAGGGGCGTTTCAAACTGTAACTGGGTTGGGACAATTTCAGTATCCTTCCCTCACCGTCTAATTGGTCAGTCCCACGCTGATTGCCATAGCGCCCTTTCGAGACTGCAGAACTCTATCCCTTAGCCACGGTTGGCACAGCTGGATGGTGCCCCTGGCAAGTGCCATCCTGGCCAAGGGGTAGATACGCCCCTGAGGGTCAGGGCCAGCAACAGAAATCTCGGGGCCCAGTACACTGATATCTCTGGGGACCCCTCAACCCCCCCTTAACTTGGCAGAGGGATCTTTAAAAAAAAATGGAGCCTTTGACTCGGACCGTCAGTGAGGCCGGCAGGTGGTTTTCATACTGGGCTATCCAGCTCTTCGGTGGCGGTGGCAGGGACATTCAGAAAAGGGCCAGCACAGCAACATGCATAATAATGGCAATACAGTATGGACCACAGGGACTGGACAAAGTGATGGGGTAAAAGGAGGGGGGAGGGTTTAGTTGGCCTGTTAATTGTTTTCCTGCTTAAATTGAGCAGTTGGTGGATACACTTTAAAAAGCAATATTGGCACTGTGGCCCCATTATTTCTGTTCTTAATACTTGGAGCCCTGAACAAGTGTCCCCTTTGTCCCCCCTGTCACCGGGCTTGTTCAGGCGTTACCTATGGAGAAGCTGCAACATGACATCCTAGGACACGATACTGCACCATGCATCACCATTATATTTCAGTGTGCCTTGTCAATATTTAAATCTTGTTCTGTGTGACGTGAGTTGTAAATGGTTGAAAATCTCTGTGCTACAGTATCGTCACCATGTAGTTATAACAACACCGCAAAACCACCAAAAGACGTGTTTTGGTAGAGGGACTGCTGGAGGGGCCCATTGGGGCCCCCAGTTTGCTACCCCACCCCAGTATACCTGTGCTGTAGCCAGTGGAAGGGGCACTATCTTCCCGGTGATCTCTTCGGGAAGATGGTGCCGCACATAGAAAGCAAAGACTCTGGCTGCACTCTCCTGCCCTCGCTCTAAGCAAGGTGATCGGGCCACAAAAGGACCCCTGTCGGACCCCGGCCTGTGGGTCACAAAAGGATGCATTGGGGGCGGCATGCGGCCCATGGGTTTGACACCCCTGCCCTAGAGTATCACAATTTGTTTCACGGCACCCCTAGGCCAAAGTTTTTTTTATTGAGAAATTCAGAAAAAAATATAAAATTAAGTAAATTGTGTTTATAGCATGTCATCCTCAGGTTCAGTTATGTTGTGAGGGAATGGTTTTGCCAATTTAATAAAGTATAAATAATTTTAATTGGTCCTGGACCACCAAACTATGCTACCAGTGCAAGAACCCCAGTTTGGAAACTACTGCCATAAAATAAACCTTTTTTGTTTTTTTTAAACTACATGTAATACACCTTAGATCTCAGTTCCTAAAAGGTTTTAAACCTTTGCATACAGTAAACTACGCATATTTAAAAATCCTACACCGGGCACAAGTGCTCACGGGCCAATTTCATGGCAGTCTCGGATAGGAGGGCATTGTGGATTCACCATGGGAATGCTGATGCTGACTCCAAGAAGAAAGGGAGTCTCTTCCCTATGAAGGTGAAGCCTTGTTTGGCGACGGCCTAGTTAATTTGATCTCGGCAGCTCCCGCAGGTAAGTCATCCTTCTTGCCCTATGTTCCCTCTCAACGGATGAAGACGCATCATTATCTGACGCAGTCATTTCGGCCCAATAGATATGCAAGAAGTTAAGATTCCCCTTTCTTTGCAGGTAGAGGAAGGAAAAGAGGGAAGAGGTCTGTAGCCTCTTCAAGATCGCAGGAGCAGAGATCATCCTCTGCTTCTGCCAAATCCACTGCATGACGCTGGGGCTCTCTTGCAGGAGCCCGTACCAGTGGGGGGCACGTCTAAAACTCTTCAGTCAGTTCTGGATTCATTCGGACCTGGACTCGTGGGTTTTACAAATAGTGTCCCAAGGGTACAAACTGGGGTTTCAAGACGTTCCCCCTCACCGATTGTTCAAATCAGCCTTAGTCAGCAGGGAGAAGGTTTTTATTCAAGCCTCTTCGTGGTCCCGAAGCCGGACGGCTCAGTCAGACCAATCTTAAATCTGAAATCCCTTAATTTCTACCTAAAGAAATTCAATTTCAAGATGGAATCTCTCAGGGTAGTGATCTCCAGTCCGGGGGATAAAGGAGATTTCATGGTTTTGGTAGACATAAAGGATGCCTACTTATATGTTCCCATTTAGCCACTGCATCAAGCTACCTGAGGTTTGCAATTCAGGATTGTCATTACCAATTTCAGACGTTGCCGTTTGGTCTGTCCACGGCTCCGAGGATTTTCACCAGGGTGATGGCGGAAATGATGGTTCTCCTTCGCAAGCAAGGAGTCACAATTATCCCGTACTTGGATGATCTCCTGATAAAGGCGAGATCCAGGGACCAGTTGGTGCAAAACATCTACTCTCCCTGACAGTTCTTCAACAACATGGTTGGCTCCTAAACGTGCCAAAATCGCAGTTGGTCCCAATGACGCGGTTGTTGTTTTTGGGAGTGATACTGGACACAAAAGAGGTTTTCTTCTAGTGGAAAGGCTCTGGAGATCCAGAGTCTGGTCAAACAAATTCTGAAACCAGCAAGAGTGTTAATCCATCAATGCATTCAGTTGCTGGGGAAGATGGTTGCGGCCTACGAGGCCATTCAGTTTGGCAGGTTCCATGCCAGAGTGTTCCAGTGGGACCTGTTGGACAAGTGGTCCGGATCCCACCTACACATGCACCGGAGGATAATCCTGTCTTCCAAGACCAGAATCTCACTCCATTGGTGGCTGCACAGTTCTCACCACCTAGAGGGGCGATGGTTCGGGATCCAGGACGGGATCCTAGGGACCACGGATGCAACCCTCCGAGGCTGGAGAGCAGTCACACAGGGGGAACACATCCAAGGAAGATGGTCAAGTCTTCCTTGGATGTTTTCATCTCCACATAAATGTTCTGGAGTTAAGGGCCATTTAATAACTGCAGACACAGTACGCACTGGGACGGGTGCCCAGCATCCTCTACGGACTAAGAGAAAAGGATTTACCGGTAGGTATTAAAATCCTATTTTCTCTAACGTCCTAGAGGATGCTGTGGACTCCGTAAGGACCATGGGGATAGACGGGCTCCGCAGGAGACATGGGCACTTTAAGAAAGACTTTAGTTCTGGGTGTGCACTGGCTCCTCCCTCTATGCCCCTCCTCCAGAACTCAGTTTGATACTGTACCCAGTGGAGACTGGGTGCTTTTCAGGAGCTCTCCTGAGCTTTCTGACAGAAAGTATTTTGTTAGGTTTTTAATTTTCAGGGAGCACTGCTGGCAACAGACTCTCTCATCGAGGGACTGAGGGGAGAGAAGCAGCCCTACTCTCTGAGTTGCAAGGTCCTGCTTCTTAGGCTACTGGACACCATTAGCTCCAGTGGGATTGGTACGCAGGATCTCACCCTCGCCGTCCGTCCCAGAGCCGCGCCGCCGTCCCCCTCGCAGAGCCAGAAGATAGAAGCCGGGTGAGTATGAGAAGAAAAGAAGACTTCAGAGGCGGCAGAAGACTTCATGATCTTCACTGAGGTAACGCACAGCACTGCAGCTGTGCGCCTTTGCTCCCATACACCTCACATACTCCGGTCACTGTAAGGGTGCAGGGCGCAGGGGGGGCGCCCTGGGCAGCAATATAAACCTCTTTCGCAAAAATATAACATATATACAGCTGGGCACTTTATATATGTATAAGCCCCCACCAATTTTACAGTTTAAGCGGGACAGACGCCCGCCTCCGAGGGGGCGGGGCTTCTCCCTCAGCACTCACCAGCGCCATTTTTTCTCCACAGCACCGCTGAGAGGAAGCTCCCCGGACTCTACCCTGCTTATACCACGTTAGACAAGAGGGTTGAAAAGAGGGGTGGGGGGGGCACATAATTCGCAAATTACATACAGCAGCACTACTGGGCAAACATTAAGTTACTGTTTTATTCCTGGGTTATATAGCACTGGGGGGTGTGCTGGCATACTCTCTCTCTGTCTCTCCAAAGGGCCTTGTGGGGAAACTGTCTTCAGAAAAAGCAAAGGAATGCAAAGCAAAGAAATGAAAGGATTGTGAGAGGTTTAAGAAGCAATGGTAATTATGTTAGATGTTTTAAGTGTTTGCAGGTAAAATTGCATTGGTGCAGCTGTGCTTAAAAAACAAAATTACAATAATACAGATACAGGCATTTGTAGGTGAAATGGATGGTTTATGAAATGTCCAAGTAAGGTAGTTCTGTGCTATGTAATCAGATGCAACAATCAGGAGGTGAGTGATCTGAGGAGTAAGTGACTCACATTTGTTATTAGTTCTTCAGTTTTCTTTGTTTTGTTAGATTGGTGTGCTTCTGTTTTCCTTCTTTTTCACTTCGATTGAACGCTGATTGAACACTGCTGTTATGTGTCAATTTTATCACGCTTTAATAAAAATGCACGCTTAGATCAATAAATGCACAGCCAAATGGCTTTGCACAGCCTACACCATTGGACTTAAGTAGAAGACTATTACAAGTGAAACCAATAATTGAAATCTGTAACCACACCCCACCCCCTCAAATGCCAGGCAATAAATTACCTTAAAAACAACAACCAGGCATTCCACAAAGATTAAACTGGGTCTATATCTTTCAAAACTTTAAAAAAGTACTTCAAAATCACATACTATGCAATAATGTTTCAATTTGCATTACCCAGCAGAATTAGCTTTGCATATATAGATATAGTGCAGCAGAATATATTGGTGGTTGTAGTCAATTGTAATTACCTGGAGGTGACAAGAAGAGAAGAAACGTCAATTCACAATCGATATCAGCTGAAGATAAATTAATGCTGATTGAACACTGCTGTTATGTGTCAATTTTATCACGCTTTGATAAAAATGCATACTTAGATCAATAAATGCACAGCCAAACGGCTTTGCACAGCCTACACCATTGGACTTAAGTAGAAGACTATTACAAGTGAAACCAATAATTGAAATCTGTAACCACACCCCACCCCCTCAAATGCCAGGCAATAAATTACCTTAAAAACAACAACCAGGCATTCCACAAAGATTAAACTGGGTCTATATCATTCAAAACTTTAAAAAAGTACTTCAAAATCACATACTATGCAATAATGTTTCAATTTGCATTACCCAGCAGAATTAGCTTTGCATATATAGATATAGTGCAGCAGAATATATTGGTGGTTGTAGTCAATTGTAATTACCTGTAGGTGACAAGAAGAGAAGAAACGTCAATTCACAATTGATATCAGTTGAAGATAAATTAATGCTGATTGAACACTGCTGTTATGTGTCAATTTTATCACGCTTTGATAAAAATGCACACTTAGATCAATAAATGCACAGCCAAACGGCTTTGCACAGCCTACACCATTGGACTTAAGTAGAAGACTATTACAAGTGAAACCAATAATTGAAATCTGTAACCACACCCCACCCCCTCAAATGCCAGGCAATAAATTACCTTAAAAACAACAACCAGGCATTCCACAAAGATTAAACTGGGTCTATATCATTCAAAACTTTAAAAAAGTACTTCAAAATCACATACTATGCAATAATGTTTCAATTTGCATTACCCAGCAGAATTAGCTTTGCATATATAGATATAGTGCAGCAGAATATATTGGTGGTTGTAGTCAATTGTAATTAACTGTAGGTGACAAGAAGAGAAGAAACGTCAATTCACAATCGATATCAGCTGAAGATAAATTAACGCTGATTGAACGCTGCTGTTATGTGTCAATTTTATCACGCTTTGATAAAAATGCACGCTTGGATCAATAAATGCGCAGCCAAACGGCTTTGCACAGCCTACACCATTGGACTTAAGTAGAAGACTATTACAAGTAAAACCAATAATTGAAATCTGTAACCAAACCCCCCCCACCTCAAATGCCAGGCAATAAATTACCTTAAAAACAACAACCAGGCATTCCACAAAGATTAAACTGGGTCTATATCATTCAAAACTTTAAAAAAGTACTTAAAAATCACATACTATGCAATAATGTTTCAATTTGCATTACCCAGCAGAATTAGCTTTGCATATATAGATATAGTGCAGCAGAATATATTGGTGGTTGTAGTCAATTGTAATTACTCAGCAGAATTAGCTTTGCATATATAGATATAGTGCAGCAGAATATATTGGTGGTTGTAGTCAATTGTAATTACCCAGCAGAATTAGCTTTGCAAATATAGATATAGTGCAGCAGAATATATTGGTGGTTGTAGTCAATTGTAATTACCCAGCAGAATTAGCTTTGCATATATATAGTGCAGCAGAATATATTGGTGGTTGTAGTAAATTGTAATTACCCAGCAGCAGCTCTACTGCACTCAACATCACCAGTGCTCACAATATATATAATGCTATATACTATGCCATAGTGGTGCTTACTATATAACACCTCCTACTGCGTTCCCCCTGGCAATGAGCATGACACCCAGAGAGTGAAACCCCTGGCAATGAGCATGACACCCAGCACGTGAAACTCTTGGCGTTGAGCAGTTTTTGTAAAAGTAATTAGAAGCTTTACTGTAGGGCATAGTGTATCACAGATATTGTGGTGAGTGACATAATATGTTCCAAAGGGCATTAATGTGTGGGGCTTAACATGGTGGAAATTACTGTACTTTTTTCCCTGTGGTGGCCGAGGTCTGTTGGTGCAGGGTCAAGAACTGGGGTGTAAGGTAGTCTTTGCCTGCAAGGCTACGCTCATTTTATGGAGACCATACCCATACATTTAAGTGTGGCATATACCTGCGCTTGCTCGCGGGGTGAGAACATCTCCCTAATTGAATTCAGCGATATGAATAGAGGTTGTGCAGCAGCCACAGAAAGGGTTAATCTCTGCAGCTTGTCACTAAATTACATTGTTGCAATTTTAGCTGGGAGCTGCAATAATTACTCTAATACATAACACAGCCAACACTTCTATATTCACACAATATACTGCATGGTGAATATAGAAGTGGTGCTTGCTAAACAGCACCTCCTACTGCATTCCACATCACCGCTGGTCACACTCATATCAGGCCCATAATGCTGTATACTATGCCATAGTGGTGCTTACTATATAACACCAGGTGCTGTGCAGTGGTCAAAACACACTAACTGGTCCCATGCTGTTGTTGAACTAAAGGCCTATACACACGATGAGATTCGGTCTATGCTAATAGGTTTAAAAAGGTTACATAAAAGCTACTTTATGTATTTATTCATTAAAGTTTTTAAGTTGTATTTTACAACCATACAATGATATGATATATAATGTATCGTATAATCATTACATAATGTTGATGGCATTGAATTGTCTCTGCCTTGACTAGTGGCAGCAGCTTCAGCACTAGGTGGAAGTGGATCTTGATCTTTCCCTATTTTACCCTCCACCTTTTTGTTCTCCATTTTTTAATGTGTGGAATTATATGCCAGTAATATATCTGGAATTAGACGGTGGTAATGTCTGGAATTAGATACCACTAGATAGATACCAGATATCACTGTGACTGGAATGATGACATATGCACAGTGACAGGACACTACCACAGCACCCTACAGCAGCCATATGCGGCACAAGACACTGGAGTATTAGTAATGTACTGTAGTATACTGAGCACCACAAGACAATGAGCAGTGATACGGAGCACTGATGAGATTACTAGAACTGACACTGAGCAGCCAGATGCAGCACTGGACTATTAGTAATGTTCTGTAGTATACTGAGCACCACAATGCAGCACAAGACAATGAGCAGTGATACTGAGCACTGATGAGGATACTAGAACTGACACTGAGCAGCAAGATGCAGCACTGGACTATTAGTAATGTACTCTAGTATACTGAGCACCACATTGCAGCACAAGACAATGAGCAGTGATACTGAGCACTGATGAGGATACTACTGAGAACTGACACTGAGCAGGAGAGACACACTACAATTTCATCTTGCGCCTCTTTTTTTATTTATCTTTGCATCATGTGCTGTTTGGGGCTATTTTTTTAAGTGCCATCCTGTCTGACACTGCAGTGCCACTCCTAGATGGGCCAGGTGTTTGTGCTGCCCACTTGGGTCGCTTAGCTTAGTCATCCAGGGACCTTGGTGCAAATTTTAGGACTAAAAATAATATTGGGAGGTGTGAGGTGTTCAGAATAGACTGGAAAGGAGTAGAAATTATGGTTATTGAGCTTAATACTATAGGATCAAAATTACCCCCAAATTCTATGATTTTAGCTGTTTGAGGTTTTAAAAAAAAATCACCCGAATACAAAACCCGAAAGGGTGGTTTTGCCAAAACGCGTCCGTATCCAAAACACAACTGCGGATCCGAAACCAAAACCAAAACATGAAACACGAAAAATGCCCGCTGCACAACTCTAGTTAGGGGAGAAGCATGTAGCCTTGTAGACTATGCACAGCTATATCTAGAAAAATATACGATCTAATCTTTAACCAACCAATGCAAGAAAGTATTTAATGTGAAAATACGAAACACTAGACTAATTGGAGGTGCGCCCTAAAGCAAATTACAATGTTAGGATTAGGGGGTTCGGAAAGACCTCTAGTGTAAACACTACTATATACATTTTAAGATAGGAAGGTACAAATTACATATTCACATTGCATCTATGGGCTGGATTCAAATGTCCCTTTCCTCCCTCAATCGTGCCCGTCAGCAGCTATTCTAATGTTGCTGCCAACGGGTGCGACATGTTTATTTCAGCTCGCTACCCCCAGGGGAAACAAGCTGAAATGTGTGCAAAGAGACCCATTTGGGCAACCAAACGGTGTCTTTTCATGATCGCGCCCATTACTTTATTCAGGTTTAGGTGCTTTGTGCACCTAAACCAGAGTGTAATGGGCGCAATAATTGAGGGCATTTGAATTTCCCTTATATGTGTGTGTGTGTGATATACACACAGACACACATACTGTATTTATTTATATAATGGACACCTCAGTTTCTATTCATTCATGTCCTGCCCCCTACTCTGTCAGACCCCTTCCCCTCTACTTTTCTGACCCCAAACGCCACTCATTCTTGTTGAGTGCTGGTGGGCCCATTCAGATTTTTGCTATGGGGCCCACAAAGGTCTAGTTACGCCACTGGGCAGGGTTATAGAGGAGGCGGTGCAAGGCATCCTGGGAACAGTCAAAGCTTTAACCTGTTGGTGCCTTGGATCAAGATCCAACTCTACACCCCGATGTTAGTGTAGTGCCTTTTGGGGTTAAGGTTTTACAGAAAGTTACAGGTTTTTTTAATTTAGTAAAATATGCCCCATTTTAAAGATAGGGCATTTACATTTGTTGCACCTGTGCAGTACATAGCAGCCTGCAGGGCATGTACAGTGGCTTCATTTGGGTGCACATACATTGCCGGCTCCTGGTCGCAAACTGAAATTATTGTGTGTAAGTGGAATTAGCGGTGTTTATGTCATACAGGGGGGTGGGGGAGGTTTGTGGTTGGTGGGGGGCACGCTGTGTGATTATTATCCTGCATCTATACATACATGCGCTAACACCTGGACATACACTGATGTACCCACACCTAATATCCATACATACACGCCCTGACACCTGGACATACACCAACATTCCCACACCTGCATCTATACATACACATGCTGACACCTGGACATACACCAACATACAAGCACCTGCATCTATATATACACGCGCTGACAAATGGACATACACCGACGTACCCACACTTGCATCTATACATACATGCACTGACATCTGGACATACAAGCACCTGCATCTATACATACACGCGCTGACACCTGAACCTACACTGACGTTCCCACACCTGCATCTATACATACACATTCTGACACCTGGACATACACAGACGTACCCACACCTGCATCTATACATACACGCGTTGACACCTGGACGTACACTGACGTACACACACCTACATCTATATATGCATGGATGCAAATGTGGGTACGTCTGTATACGTCCAGGTGTTAGCATGTGTATGTATAGATGTTAGGTGTGGGTACATCAGTGTATGTCCAGGTGTCAGCACATGTATGTATAGATTCACATGTGGGTAAGCCGGTGTACGTCCACGTGTCAGCATGTGTAGGTATAGATGCAGGTGTGGGTACGTTGGTGTACGTTTAGGGGTCAGCGTGTTTATGTATAGATGTTGGTGTGTGTATGTCAGTGTACGTACAGATATAGGTGTGTGTATGTATGTATGTATGTATGTATGTATGTATGTATGTATATGTATAGAGGAAGGTGTGATACATACATATAACACATACATGATAGATACATACATATATCACACACACGATAGATAGATAGATAGATAGATAGAACACATACATACATACAAGATAGATACATACATACATACATGATAGATACATATATATACACACACATACGATAGATAGATAGATAGATACATACATATATATATGTATGTATCTATCACAAACATATATGATTCATACATATATCACACACACATACATGATACATACATGAGAAAGACCTGGGATGGTGATGAGGCCAGGGCCCCCTGCTGATGTTGCGTTGAGGAAGGCAGTGTTCCAGGGCGGATGCCAGTCGGGGAGAGCGCCGCGCAGCCCGGGAAAAATACTGCTGAGGAGCTACATCTGGAAGAGCCCCTGGGAGGGAGAGTGCCACATGCCCCATCCTGCGTGGCAGACTCTGCAGGCCTGCACATGGGAAGGGAGGTCTCTGGCCACACATACTCACCCTTCTGCTGAAGCCCCGCTGCTGTCCCCATCAGCGCTCTCCAGCGGGGAGCGGGGCCAGGATGAACCTCAACCTGTGAGAACTATCTTCACGATCAAGAGATCTCATATGCAAGATAAGTATGTGTTGGGATAGGGCTGGGGAGGGCGGCTGCTCGGGCACACCCCCGTCAAGTTAAGGAGATTTAACTGAGGAAGCACAAGGGAACTCTCGTCTGGGGACAACAACTGCAGGGAGACCACATCTTTTCAGATGAACATGGGAGGGCGGAAGGCTGCCTAATACTGAAGCACCCTCAGACATTAAACCATATGCAACAACTATTGCAAGCATTCCTGGGGGAAGGTCTGCTGCAGACGGATTTGCATACGGTGATGTCATCCAAGCAGTGGGCCAAAGTTGGCTGGAACCCTCATCTGTATATGAAAAGAGAAAAGGGGCATGCAGGGCATGGCGGCCTTTTGCGGCGCTTGTATAACCCCAAGTTTGCATTAAACACCCCCACCCTCCTTCGGTGTGGGGCTCATGTTGGCCATGCCCAAGCCCCTGAAGCATTCAAGCTGATTTCTTGCAGCAGCTGGGCACTGTAACAGCTTCAGAGCTGCTCTACAAGACAAGTAAAAGGGTGTGGGCCCTGCAGCACCACCTGTAGTTTGCATACACACATATATAGGACAGCATCTCTTATATGCCCCAGGGTCAATAAAATAGTATCCTGGTCTAGGCTATCCATCCCCTCAGATAAGGTATTTGTCCATGCCGCTACAGCACTACACACCCAGGCCGACGCAATTGCCGGTCTGAGTAAGGTACCTGAATGTGTATAAATGGACTTCAGGGTAATCTCCTGTTTGCGGTCAGCACACTCTTTGAGGGTAGCCGTATCCTGGGACGGGAGGGCTACCTTCTTGGATAAGCGTGTTAATGCTTTGTCCACCCTAGGGGAGGATTCCCATCGTAACCTATCCGTTGATGGGAAAGGATACGCCATAAGAATCCTTTTGGAAATCTGCAGTCTTTTATCTGGAGATTCCCAAGCTTTTTCACATAACTCGTTCAGCTCGTGTGAGGGGGGAAAGGTTACCTCAGGCTTCTTTCCCTTGTACATATGTACCCTCTTGTCAGCGACAGGGGGTTCCTCTGTGATGTGCAAAACATCTTTTATTGCCATAATCATAAATCGAATGGATTTTGCCAATTTTGGCTGTAACTTTGCATCATCGTAATCGACACTGGAGTCAGAATCCGTGTCGGTATCTGTGTCAACAATCTGGGATAGTGGGCGCTTATGAGACCCTGACAGTCCCTGCAACATAGGATCAGGCATGGGTTGAAACCCTGACTGTCCCAAAGCTTCTGCCTTGTCTAATCTTTTGTGCAATGAGTTTACACTAGCATTTAAAACATTCCACATATCCATCCAATCAGCTGTCGGCGGAGACACCACATTCATTTGCTCCCGCTCCTCTCTAATATAGCCTTCTTCCTCAGACATGTCGACACACGTGTACCGACACACTACACACACAGGGAATGCTTTTTCTGAAGACAGTTTCCCCACAAGGCCCTTTGGAGAGACAGAGAGAGAGTATGCCAGCACACCCCCCAGCGCTATATAACCCAGGAATAAAACAGTAACTTAATGTTTGCCCAGTAGTGCTGCTGTATGTAATTTGCGAATTATGTGCCCCCCCCACCCCTCTTTTCAACCCTCTTGTCTAACGTGGTATAAGCAGGGTAGAGTCCGGGGAGCTTCCTCTCAGCGGTGCTGTGGAGAAAAAATGGCGCTGGTGAGTGCTGAGGGAGAAGCCCCGCCCCCTCGGAGGCGGGCGTCTGTCCCGCTTAAACTGTAAAATTGGTGGGGGCTTATACATATATAAAGTGCCCAGCTGTATATATGTTATATTTTTGCGAAAGAGGTTTATATTGCTGCCCAGGGCGCCCCCCCTGCGCCCTGCACCCTTACAGTGACCGGAGTATGTGAGGTGTATGGGAGCAAAGGCGCACAGCTGCAGTGCTGTGCGTTACCTCAGTGAAGATCATGAAGTCTTCTGCCGCCTCTGAAGTCTTCTTTTCTTCTCATACTCACCCGGCTTCTATCTTCCGGCTCTGCGAGGGGGACGGCGGCGCGGCTCTGGGACGGACGGCGAGGGTGAGATCCTGCGTACCAATCCCACTGGAGCTAATGGTGTCCAGTAGCCTAAGAAGCAGGACCTTGCAACTCAGAGAGTAGGGCTGCTTCTCTCCCCTCAGTCCCTCGATGAGGGAGTCTGTTGCCAGCAGTGCTCCCTGAAAATTAAAAACCTAACAAAATACTTTCTGTCTGAAAGCTCAGGAGAGCTCCTGAAAAGCACCCAGTCTCCACTGGGTACAGTATCAAACTGAGTTCCGGAGGAGGGGCATAGAGGGAGGAGCCAGTGCACACCCAGAACTAAAGTCTTTCTTAAAGTGCCCATGTCTCCTGCAGAGCCCGTCTATCCCCATGGTCCTTACGGAGTCCACAGCATCCTCTAGGACGTTAGAGAAAATAGGATTTTAATACCTACCGGTAAATCCTTTTCTCTTAGTCCGTAGAGGATGCTGGGCACCCGTCCCAGTGCGTACTGTGTCTGCAGTTATTAAATGGCCCTTAACTCCAGAACATTTATGTGGAGATGAAAACATCCAAGGAAGACTTGACCATCTTCCTTGGATGTTTTCCCCCTGTGTGACTGCTCTCCAGCCTCGGAGGGTTGCATCCGTGGTCCCTAGGATCCCGTCCTGGATCCCGAACCATCGCCCCTCTAGGTGGTGAGAACTGTGCAGCCACCAATGGAGTGAGATTCTGGTCTTGGAAGACAGGATTATCCTCCGGTGCATGTGTAGGTGGGATCCGGACCACTTGTCCAACAGGTCCCACTGGAACACTCTGGCATGGAACCTGCCAAACTGAATGGCCTCGTAGGCCGCAACCATCTTCCCCAGCAACTGAATGCATTGATGGATTAACACTCTTGCTGGTTTCAGAATTTGTTTGACCAGACTCTGGATCTCCAGAGCCTTTCCACTAGAAGAAAACCTCTTCTGTGTCCAGTATCACTCCCAAAAACAACAACCGCGTCATTGGGACCAACTGCGATTTTGGCAAGTTTAGGAGCCAACCATGTTGTTGAAGAACTGTCAGGGAGAGTAGATGTTTTGCACCAACTGGTCCCTGGATCTCGCCTTTATCAGGAGATCATCCAAGTACGGGATAATTGTGACTCCTTGCTTGCGAAGGAGAACCATCATTTCCGCCATCACCCTGGTGAAAATCCTCGGAGCCGTGGACAGACCAAACGGCAACGTCTGAAATTGGTAATGACAATCCTGAATTGCAAACCTCAGGTAGCTTGATGCAGTGGCTAAATGGGAACATATAAGTAGGCATCCTTTATGTCTACCAAAACCATGAAATCTCCTTTATCCCCCGGACTGGAGATCACTACCCTGAGAGATTCCATCTTGAAATTGAATTTCTTTAGGTAGAAATTAAGGGATTTCAGATTTAAGATTGGTCTGACTGAGCCGTCCGGCTTCGGGACCACGAAGAGGCTTGAATAAAAACCTTCTCCCTGCTGACTA
This sequence comes from Pseudophryne corroboree, assembly GCF_028390025.1. NCBI lineage: Eukaryota > Metazoa > Chordata > Amphibia > Anura > Myobatrachidae > Pseudophryne > Pseudophryne corroboree. The sequence continues at coordinate 272,582 of NW_026970141.1, read as the reverse complement.
AGGCTGATTTGAACAATCGGTGAGGGGGAACGTCTTGAAACCCCAGTTTGTACCCTTGGGACACTATTTGTAAAACCCACGAGTCCAGGTCCGAATGAATCCAGAACTGACTGAAGAGTTTTAGACGTGCCCCCCACTGGTGCGGGCTCCTGCAAGAGAGCCCCAGCGTCATGCAGTGGATTTGGCAGAAGCAGAGGACGATCTCTGCTCCTGCGATCTTGAAGAGGCTACAGACCTCTTCCCTCTTTTCCTTCCTCTACCTGCAAAGAAAGGGGAATCTTAACTTCTTGCATATCTATTGGGCCGAAATGACTGCGTCAGATAATGATGCGTCTTCATCTGTTGAGAGGGAACATAGGGCAAGAAGGATGACTTACCTGCGGGAGCTGCCGAGATCAAATTAACTAGGCCGTCGCCAAACAAGGCTTCACCTTCATAGGGAAGAGACTCCCTTTCTTCTTGGAGTCAGCATCAGCATTCCCTTGGTGAATCCACAATGCCCTCCTATCCGAGACTGCCATGAAATTGGCCCGTGAGCACTTGTGCCCAGTGTAGGATTTTTAAATATGTGTAGTTTACTGTATGCAAGGGTTTAAAACCTTTTAGGAACTGAGCTCTAAGGTGTATTACATGTAGTTTAAAAAAAACAAAAAAGGTTTATTTTATGGCAGTAGTTTCCAAACTGGGGTTCTTGCACTGGTAGCATAGTTTGGTGGTCCAGGACCAATTAAAATTATTTATACTTTATTAAATTGGCAAAACCATTCCCTCACAACATAACTGAACCTGAGGATGACATGCTATAAACACAATTTACTTAATTTTATATTTTTTTCTGAATTTCTCAATAAAAAAAACTTTGGCCTAGGGGTGCCGTGAAACAAATTTTGATACTCTAGGGCAGGGGTGTCAAACCCATGGGCCGCATGCCGCCCCCAATGCATCCTTTTGTGGCCCACAGGCCGGGGTCCGGCAGGGGTCCGACAGGGGTCCTTTTGTGGCCCGATCACCTTGCTTAGAGCGAGGGCAGGAGAGTGCAGCCAGAGTCTTTGCTTTCTATGTGCGGCACCATCTTCCCGAAGAGATCACCGGGAAGATAGTGCCCCTTCCACTGGCTACAGCACAGGTATACTGGGGTGGGGTAGCAAACTGGGGGCCCCAATGGGCCCCTCCAGCAGTCCCTCTACCAAAACACGTCTTTTGGTGGTTTTGCGGTGTTGTTATAACTACATGGTGACGATACTGTAGCACAGAGATTTTCAACCATTTACAACTCACGTCACACAGAACAAGATTTAAATATTGACAAGGCACACTGAAATATAATGGTGATGCATGGTGCAGTATCGTGTCCTAGGATGTCATGTCGCAGCTTCTCCATAGGTAACGCCTGAACAGGCCCGGTGACAGGGGGGACAAAGGGGACACTTGTTCAGGGCTCCAAGTATTAAGAACAGAAATAATGGGGCCACAGTGCCAATATTGCTTTTTAAAGTGTATCCACCAACTGCTCAATTTAAGCAGGAAAACAATTAACAGGCCAACTAAACCCTCCCCCCTCCTTTTACCCCATCACTTTGTCCAGTCCCTGTGGTCCATACTGTATTGCCATTATTATGCATGTTGCTGTGCTGGCCCTTTTCTGAATGTCCCTGCCACTGCCACCGAAGAGCTGGATAGCCCAGTATGAAAACCACCTGCCGGCCTCACTGACGGTCCGAGTCAAAGGCTCCATTTTTTTTTTAAAGATCCCTCTGCCAAGTTAAGGGGGGGTTGAGGGGGCCCCAGAGATATCAGTGTACTGGGCCCCGAGATTTCTGTTTCTGGCCCTGACCCTCAGGGGCGTATCTACCCCTTGGCCAGGATGGCACTTGCCAGGGGCACCATCCAGCTGTGCCAACCGTGGCTAAGGGATAGAGTTCTGCAGTCTCGAAAGGGCGCTATGGCAATCAGCGTGGGACTGACTAATTAGACGGTGAGGGAAGGATACTGAAATTGTCCCAACCCTGTTACAGTTTGAAACGCCCCTCAACTGCTGTCCACTGCTTCACTCCTAGCTCTGCCCCTTTGAAATTATTAATCCCTACCCCCCGGTAGGCGGAGTTCTCCAGGCCCATACTCAGGAGTCACCACTGCTGTACATTATGTGCCGGTTGTAGAGGCAGAGCGGGGAACATCAGAGAACGCCACAAATTACACAGTGGGCAAGGAGATGGCTGGAGACAGCTGCACAGCCATTCCTTGCAAGTTCGAGAGAGCTGTTGAATTTCAGCACTTCAAGTCAGAGCCTGCCCCCTGCTGCCCAAGCAGTCCGTGACAGTTAGTGTCGAGGAGGGGGGGATTTGTGCATGTGTGCTATCAGTGTGTGTGTGGGGGGGGCGGGGAGGGGGGGGGGAGGATGTGTGTGACTGTGAGGGAGCTGTCAGTGTCAGTGGGGAGAGGAGCAGGAGGGAGTTGTCAGTGTGTGGAAGTGATGAGAGTTGTCAGTACTGGGGAAATGTGTGTGTGTGTGTACTAGATTTAGGAGTGTGTGTTTGTGAGAGGTTTCAGTTGGGGAATTAGAGTTCATACAGTAATTAAATGTTTTCATATTGAGAACTACATCTCCCAGCATATACAGTGTGCTGGGGATGCTAACAAGCTTTATTTAAAAGTTTAAAAAACATTGCTTTTATGACTGCAATGGTTAAAAAGGGAGAGCTATAAATCAATTTATCAGTGAATGATCGCAGTTTGAGCTGTTACATTTTACTGAACCACCTATCCCTCCACACTCACTACCTGTCCTCAGGATACATTTACCATCCCGGCAGACGGTATACCGGCGGTCATTTGACCGATGTTGGAATCCTGACACCACTTGGGAGACTGGTGCCGGCACACAGACAGCCAACATCCCGAAGGCGAGTATTGGAGGGAGGGTTAGGACCGGGGGAGGGGGTGTTAGGGAAGGCACTAGGAGGGGGGGGGGTTAGTCCTAGCTGCCACCCCCTGAGGGTTAGCCCTATCCGCCCCCCCCCCCCCGAGGGTTAGGATTAGGATTAGGTATCATGTGACTGCTGGAATCCCGAGCGCCGGATGCCATACCCAACCCCCTTTACTTTTTCAGGCATTTCTATCTCTCCTCTCTCTATGGTGTTCCGATTGCCCACTTTCCCTTGTGCTTTTCTCTCTCTCTCCTTTGTTTAGAGCATCAGTTTCTGTAGTCCACTTTATCCTTATTTTTTCCAGTGTTTCACTATCTCTCTGATGTAATGAGGATGTATGGTCTAGAGGGATCAGTAATGCATTGTACTGTATAGAGGCATCAGGGATGTAGCGTAGGGTATAGAGGCGTCAGGGATGTAGCGTAGGTTATAGAGGCATCAGGAATGTAGCGTAGGGAATAGAGGCATCAGGGATGTAGCGTAGGGTATAGAGGCGTCAGGGATGTAGCATAGGGAATATAGGCGTCAGGGATGTAGCGTAGGGAATAGAGGCGTCAGGGATTTAGCTTAGGGAATATAGGCATCAGGGATGTACTAGCAGGTATATAGAGGTCAGTGTACTGTATAGAGGGGTCAGTAATGCAGTGATGGTTGTAGAAAGGTCAGTGATGTAGTGTAGGGTATAGAGGGGTCAGTTATGTAGTGTGGGGTAAAGAGGGGTCAGTAAAGATACTAAGCTGAAGTACTTAGAACACTTCTTGAATTAAGACACAACCTGCAAGAAAAAGTATGCAATATGGGTGAAAAGGCAAATGTCAGAGGTCTGATACAAGTGACCAGCTCCACACCTTGCACCACATAGCGTTATGTTAAACTGGGATATGTTCTTTTTTGGTGTGTGTGTGTGTGTGTGTGTGTGTATGTGTGTGTGTGTGTGGGGGGGGGGGGTGCCAAAGGAAATTTTTGCCATTGGCTCCTTTGGTCTAGAACCAGCCCTGATCACAAAATATTTTTGTCTGAGCAGACTGGACACTGATCAGCGTTGGCTCATTCTCAGCCCCCCGCTCAGCCTCTGCTGCCAACAGACTGCTATTAGCTAGTTAACCTTCTGCCTTCCCTATCTATGACACAGACTGCTGCTAATGCTACCAGAATGTTCCCAGTGGCTTCACACCAACAGTGAATCCCAGCCGATGATGTAGGGCAGCGTGTGGGGGAGGGGGTCAGTTGCTGTGGCTCCAACATGGTAACCGCCAATGGACTGCAATGCTTTATCGAAAGGGGGGGCGCCAGTCCCTTACTTTGCCAGGGGCGCTTGGACCCCTAGCTACACCTCTGTTGACCCTAACCGATACCCTTAAACTAACCATAATTCCTGCAGTAAAAATCCATGTTTCTATGTATATAGGGGGTCATTCCGAGTTGATCGCTTGCTGCCGTTGTTCGCTGCGTAGCAATCAGTTGAAAAAAAATGGCTAATCTGTGCATGCGCATGCTCCGTAATGTGCATGCGCATCGTACGGGTACAAAGTCCATTGTGGTTTTGCACTAGTTCTAGCGATTATTCCAATCACAGAACAGGCCACAAGGAGATTGACAGAAAGAGGGCGTTTCTGGGTGTCAACTGACCGTTTTCAGGGAGTGCTTGGAAAAATGCAGGCGTGGCAGAAGAAATGCAGACGTGGCTGGGCATTCGCTGGATGGGTGTGTGACATCAAAAGCCGTCCCTCGGTTGTTAGAATCAACGCACACGAAGTGTAACTACAGTGCTGGTCTTATTTTGAAACGATTTTGCAGGCGCTCGGCTGCTCAAGTGTTCGCACTTCTCCAAAGTGAATATACACTCTCCAGTGGGCAGCGACAATGCGTTTGCATGGCTGCTAAAAACTGCTAGCGAGCAATCAACTCAGAATGACCCCCATAGTGTATTGCAAGAAAATATCTGTAAATCCAATGGTACCGTAAGTGCGGTATATACTCGCACTTCTTTGCGGGGTGAGAACATCTCCCCTAAGTGAAGTCAGCCCTATGAATAGAGTTTGTGTGATCCCTGTGCAGCAGTCACAGAAAGGGTTCATCTCTGCAGTTTGTCACTCAAATTACATTGCTGCATTTTTTCTAGAAGTGGATCTGAGAGCTGTTACCCGCAGACCAGCTACAATAATTATCCTGGGTACTCACTAGACCAGTGGTTCTCAAACTGCACCCTGGGGTGCCTCAGGACACTTGCAGGGGTGCCTTGGATTGGTGGTCCAGGACCAATTCAAAATATTTATAGTTAGTGTTATAGGCAAAACCAGTGCTGTTGGCTGGCAATCATAACATATGTGCACAAGCAGAAGCAAATCCTGTCCCCTACCAAAGGGCCAGTGCTAGGGTGTTTGGCGCCTCCCTGCAAACTATTAATTTGGGCCCTCTCTCCAATACTTAATAAAGGGACAGTGCGCTCCTTAAAAAAAGAAGGTGTGGTATCACAAGGAAGGGGCATGGCCACACAATAGCACCCCAAATCAAAATATGCCACACAGTAGCACTATCTTATTGTCATTACACCGCATGTAATAATAATAATAATAATAATAATAATAATACCCACAGTCGCAGTGCCCTTTATACACATAACCACCATATCAGTGCAGCTTACACACATAATGCCAACAGTAGCAGTGCCCCTTCTACACATGCCCACGGTGGCAATCCTTTACATGGCAAATATCAACCTGGTTTTGCCATGTAAAGGATTGCCACTTTAAAAAACAAACAATAAAAAAAAAAAACAACAGGAAAAAACACAAAATCTCTCACTTTCTGATTCTCACACCCTATTACATTCCTCCCTATATATTTAAATGTTTCTATTACTGTATGTTCCCTCTTCCCTTCTCCAAACTATACACATCAACATTTTTTAGTATTTCCAGGTAAGTTTTGTGATGTAGGCCATGCACAATTTTAGTTGCCCTAATGTATTTACAGCCTTCTGGAGATATGGCTTCTGGAACTGAACACAGGATTCTAAATGTGGCTGTACCAAGGACCTATACAGTGGCATTACAGGTTGAGTATCCCTTATCCAAAATGCTTGGGACCAGAGGAATTTTGGATATCGGATTTTTCTGTATTTTGGAATAATTGCATACCATAACGAGATATTATGGTGATGGGACCTAAATCTAAGCACAGAATGCATTTATGTTTCATATACACCTTATACACACAGCCTGAAGGTCATTTTAGCCAATATTTTTTATAACTTTGTGCATTAAACAAAGTGTGTGTACATTCACAGAATTCATTCATGTGTCATATACACCTTATACACACAGTCTGAAGTTCATTTAATACAATATTTTTAATAACTTTGAGTATTAAACAAAGTTTGTGTACACTGAGCCATCAAAAAACAAAGGTTTCACTATCTCAGTCTCACTCAAAAAAGTCCGTATTTCGGAATATTCCGTATTTCGGAATATTTGCATATGGGATACTCAACCTGTATTACTTTTTTCTGCTACTGGTTCTTTAACCTATGCAAACAAGCATCTGACTTGCCTTTCCTATTGCTTTGTTACATTGCTCACCTGAAATAGTAATACTTAGATAGCTTTCCTCTTGCCATTATAATGCCCTTAATATTATAGTTAGCCTTTGCATTTTTGAGACGTGTATGATTTTGCATTTTTTGGCATTAAATGTTGCCATGTTCTTGACCATTCCTCTAGTCCAGGGGCAGAACTGCCAGAGACAACGGAGTCAGTTGCCGCCGGGCTCCAGCCCTGAAGGGGCTCCAGCCCTAAAGGGGCTTCCTCCATTGCCCCCCGGCTGTTACGTGCCCTTCCTACTAAATAGACAAAGGCGCTACCAGCAGGGTCTCGCAGTTTGTACATTCCATGCCGTAAAACCCTTCTTTCCACCTTTTTCAAGACCCAGCCCAGCAGCCTCGCCGCTGCCACCACCGCTAGCTGCAGCACTGCCAGCGGTGGGGTGCCCCTGCTTCTTCTCACACCACAGATAGCTGGGCAGCACTGCAACTGCCTGCCTGATTGCTCCGCCCCCTTCCGGCTCCCAAGCACCTCTGCTGCCCAGTGATCCAGGAGCCTGCTGCTAGGAAGAAGTGGCCGAGCTTCAGCAAGCGAGTCTGGACACTGGCGGAGGAAGCCATGATAACCAGATAATGGGGAGTGGAGAGCCAGTTCCAAGGTAATACTTTATACAGCTGGTTGAGATCCTGGTCGGTGGATATGGATTCCAAGAAAACCCTGGAGGTGCTTCCTTTCAAGGGAGACACTCTCTTTGGAGAAGACCTCAATAAGATTGTAGCTGATCTGGCTACTGCTAAAACAGCTTGCCTACCTCGTATGACTCCTACCACGCAGAAGGCTAAAAGTACTTTCCCTTGGCCCTTTCATCCCTCAGGTAAAGCGTACCCAAGGTCAGGCATACCCAAAGCAAGCTCATGCTTCCAGACCTGCCAAGCCCAGACTGAAGCAAGCCTGGGCTGCCCATCAGCCTGCTTCCAAAACGGACAAGCCTGCCGCATGACGGTGCAGGCCTCCCTCTGGGGGATCCCAGGGTGGGGGGCCCGACTTCTAGGTTTGGCATAGAAAGGTATAATTCTAAGCTAGAGAATTCTGTTTGGAGCTCACCTTGTACTTTGTGAAGAAATAATCAGCATTGTGGCTGAGCAGATACATGTAGTGTGTGGCTGCAAACTGCATGGATCTGCTGCGTTGTAATGCTGATACTTTTTTTTTGCAAAGTACCAATAGCTTCATATAATGTTCACAATTTTTATGCAGGATCAAATAGCTCAATAGGTAGGGTGTTTGATTAGAATTCAACAGGTTATAGGTTTGAATCCTGGGTATGGTAGTTTGAGATGTGTTATTTAATAAAGTATGTTGTTCTGACTGCTGGGATATCATACTAAATAAATGGAGTTGATCAATTTTTTTTTTATTTTTTTTTTAAACTAGGGACAATTTCCAGATACTTTTCTTTATAACTGAGATTGCCCCCTGGAACTTCACATCAGTTGACAACTATGCATGAGTGGGCAGTGCTTGCTCTGGATCTGCCCACCCATTTATGTGCCGTCATAAAAGAAAGCACAACTGACACAGTTATCCTGGGCGTACACTACACAATTATCTGTCAGGCTATCTATCCAGTCTGGATGGGTGGAATGAAAATCTGGTAATGTATAGTAGCAAATGTCAATTAACCATTTGCTCCCAAACACTAGAAAAGTGGTCAAAAATGGTCATTACACAAATTGGTTAAACCCAAAATTTAACCAATTTGTTTAGGGGACCATGTTTGTCCATTTTCTAGTGTTTGAGAGTAAATCGTTGATGGTCATTTGCTCACATAGATAACCGGATTTCTATTCCAACCAGCCAGTGTTGGAGATATGGTCTGCCAGATTACATAATGCATACCAGAGCCATAACTAGACTTTTTGGTGCCCTGTGACAGAGAATTATATGCCCCCCCCCTCCCCTCCCCATTTTTGCAATATGGACAAAAGGCGCATGCCTTGTGGGGAAGGGGCATAACAAGATTGGTCTCAGAGAAAGCACATGAGATATGAAGATATATCTAGTATACTTGACACTCAATGGTTTGTGGTATTGCCGGGGTGCCCTCCTTAAATGCATATACAGTCACACATGGGGTGTTTGTGCAAATGGCATATCAGCAGTCAGCACTAACTGGTGACATGCCATTTGTAAAAGTAAGCCATGTGTGACTAATATATAAACATACTTTATTAAATAACACCTCAAACTATCATACCCAGGATTCAAATCTATAACCTGTTGAATTCTAATCAAACACCCTACCCATTGAGCTACTTGATCCTGCATCTATTCTAACCTCCAAAAACAGATTCAGTTGCATTTTCCAGCGTGTTTTGTTTGCGCCTTTGCAAATGTCTTACATCGACAAACTTATTTAGTACTATTTTGCAAATAGGGTTACATTGTCGCAACATTGTGTTCCCTAATTGCTTGATTTTTTAAATGCAACAATTGATAAAGACACCTGATAATTGCTCTGTGGAGTGTTATTTTGTGTCTACTTCTTATCTACATTTAATTCCCTACCTCTAATCAAGGCATTTTTAAATGCTGGGGGCTGCCAGGACGTGAGGCCTACCTAGACTTTAGATCGGAATTTGAATGTACTTGTGAACTAACTTAATTTCCTACTTCTAAATTCATTCCTAAATTCACTACTTACATTAATCCTGTAGTTGGGCATTTTGAGCCTTCAATTGTGGGTATTGTTTTGTGTCCAGACCAGCAGCTGGTGGTGTGCATTTGCTGGAAAGGCATCGAAGACCTCCGATATGCTGCATCTCCTGATGTGTGTCTCCCTCAAGTGGCTGTCAGCAAATGCATGCTAGACACCCCATTCCAAGCTGATTGTGACATCACGGAACATGCATCATAGAACAGGCATGCTAGAATATGGGTCTTCAACCTGCGACCCTCCAGCTGCTGTGGAACTACATATACCAGCATGCCCTGCCTCAGTTTTAGCATACCTTAATAGCAAAACTGTGGCAGGGCATGCTGGGATGTGTAGTTTCACAGCAGCTGGAGGGCCACAGGATGAAGACCCATGTGCTAGAGCCAAGCCGCAGGTACATTGAATGCTAGCAAGCTGAATGTTTAAATCCTTTTTGTTCCGCAGCATTCCAATGCGGAAGATTCCATGGAACCAGAGATTATTCCATTGAGAAGGACATGCTGCCTGGATGACTGCACTGTGCAAATTAAATCACGGAGCCAGTTGGCTTGTGGGTGGCTCTGGTGACTGGGTGGTTGGGTGGGCGGTGTGTCAGAGGTGGAGCACATGCAAATGAATGTGTATCATCCTGCTAGTGAGAGTGAAAACTCATGCAGGAGTGTGCCTGCTTGTCAGTGGGTTATGCACCTTGCCAGGCGTCAAATCTACATGGAGCAGCTGGAGGGGACAAGAGCAGGTTTGCAAAATATAGATAGAAGAGCATATATGCTGGCGCATTCTCCATGATTGTGTCAGCTTATGTTTTGGTGCACTGCACTTTCCTCCACTAAATTTTAGCCATTTTGGTTAAACGCAAGTGTAGTTGCTTCTCGCCCTTTTGGCTGTGATCTTGTATCGTGGTTGAAGAGTCTGCTGGAGGGATTGTTTTCTTCATTGACGAGAGACTGAAGATATTACAGGATGGAAGGCTTGGGAACACTATCTGTTTTTCAGTTGTGGAAGAGTTGAAAGACAGCTTTTCCTTGCCAATATCTCTCTTTTGCAAAGAGCTACGCATTGGAAAATTCAGGGCTATACCGTGTAGATGAAGCACTAACAGGAGGCTTTAAAATTTTCATTCTAGTTTCCTTCGTTTGGGAGAAAAATGCAAAGGTACAAGACAGCTTTTCCTTGCCAATATCTCTCTTTTGCAAAGAGCTGCACATTGGAAAATTCAGGGCTATGCCGTGTAGATGATGGCCTAACAGGAGGCTTTAACATTTTCTTTCTAGTGTCCTTCGTTTGGGAGAAAAATGCAAAGGTACAAGACAGCTTTTCCTTGCCAATATCTCTCTTTTGCAAAGAGCTACGCATTGGAAAATTCAGGGCTATGCCGTGTAGATGATGGCCTAACAGGAGGCTTTAAAATTTTCTTTCTAGTGTCCTTCGTTTGGGAGAAAAATGCAAAGGTACAAGACAGCTTTTCCTTGCCAATATCTCTCTTTTGCAAAGAGCTATGCATTGGAAAATTCAGGGCTATACCGTGTAGATAAAGCACTAACAGGAGGCTTTAAAATTTTCATTCTAGTGTCCTTCGTTTGGGAGAAAAATGCAAAGGTAGCTTGTGCCATCGCCACTCTGCTCCTTGTGCCGCCTTGGCGGTTTACATGAGCCACTGCGGTGACGTTGTCTGACTGGATCAGAACCGGTTGGTCGCAAAGTAAGGTCTCCGCTTGACGTAGGGCATTGTATATGGCCCCTAGTTTCAGGATGTTGATGTGAAGACAAGTCTCTTGACTTGACCAAAGACCTTGGAAATTTCTTCCCTGTGTGACTGCTCCCCAACCTTGGAGGCTTGCATCTGTGGTCACCAGGATCCAGTCCTGAATGCCGAATCTGCGTCACTCGAGAAGGTGAGCACTCTGCAGCCACCACAGGAGTGATACCCTGACCCTGGGGGACAGGGTGATCAACCAATGCATCTGTAAATGTGACCCAGACCACTTGTCCAGTAGGTCCCATTGGAAAGTCCTCGCATGGAACCTGCCGAATGGAATGGCTTTGTATGATGCCACCATCTTTCCCAGGACTCGAGTGCAGTGATGCACTGACACAAGTTTTGGTTTCAATAGGTTACTGACAAGAGTCATGAGTTCCTGGGCCTTTTCTATCGGGAGATAAACCCTCTTCTGGTCTGTGTCCAGAATCATGCCCAATAAAGACAGACGAGTCGTAGGAACCAACTGCGACTTTGGGATATTGAAAATCCAGCCGTGTTGCTGTAACACTTTCAGTGAAAGTGATACGCTGTTCAGCAACTGCTCTCTTGATCTCGCTTTTATGAGATCGCTCAAGTACGGGATAATTGTGACACATTGCTTGCGCAGGAGAACCATCATTTCCACCATTACCTTGGTGAAAATTCTCTGGGCCGTGGAGAGACCAAACAGCAACGTCTGAAATTGGCAATGACAGTCCTGTACCGCAAATCTGAGGTACGACTGATGAGATGGATAAATTTGGACATGAAGGTATGCATCCTGTACACAAATGCGGACAACAGGTGTCAAGCCGTGTGTTGCCTTTGTCAAGCTGTAATAAGTAGGGGTAAGGACGTTAACCACCTCAGAACATCCTCCCTTATACGTCACCTGCAGCGCATTAATCATAAGTCAGTGACAAGTTCAAAAACTTTGGATGACAGCGGAAGCAGTCCACTGACCACTAAATCCCTTCCTTTTGTAACCAAGCTCCTGCAAACCACACCACCAACTCCCTCAGTGTCAATTTCCTCCTTAGACAGGAGAGCCAATAGTCCTGCAGGCCATGTCACTGGCAAGTCTGACGAGTCCTCTCCTGCCTGGGATTCCTCCGATGCATCCTTGAGTGTAACGCCTACTGCTGCTGGCGCTGCTGTTGTTGCTGCTGGGAGTCGATCGTCATCCCAGAGGGGAAGTCGGAAGACCACTTGTACTACTTCCAGTAGGCAATTGACTGTCCAACAGTCCTTTGCGAGGAAGATGAAATATCACAGCAGTCATCCTGCTGCAAAGCGGATAACTCAGGTCTTGTCAGCCTGGGTGGTGAGAAACGTGGTTCCGGTATCCATCGTTAATTCAGAGGCAACTAGAGACTTGATTGAGGTACTGTGTCCCCGGTACCAAATGCCATCTAGGTTCCATTTCTCTAGGCAGGCGATACCGAAAATGTACACAGACCTCAGAAAAAGAGTCACCAGTGTCCTAAAAAATGCAGTTGTACCCAATGTCCACTAGTCCACATGTCCGTGGTTAAGTGGAGCAGGGCAGACTCAGGACTATATGACTGTGACAGCCCACTGGGTAGATGTATTGCCTCCCGCAGCAAGAACAGCAGCGGCGGCACCAGTAGCAGCATCTCGCAAATGCCAACTCGTTCCTAGGCAGGCTACGCTTTGTATCACCGCTTTCCATAAGAGGCACACAGCTGACAACCTCTTACGGAAACTGCGGAACATCATCGCAGAATGGCTTACCCCAATTTGACTCTCCTGGGGATTTGTGACATCGGACAACGCCACCCATATTGTGCGTGCATTACATCTGGGCAAATTCCAGCACGTCCCATGTTTTGCACATACATTGAATTTGGTGGTGCAGAATTATTTAAAAAACGACAGGGGCGTGCAAGAGATGCTGTCGGTGGCCCGAAGAATTGCGGGCCACTTTCTGCATTCAGCCACCGCGTGCCGAAGACTGAAGCACCACCAAACATTCCTGAACCTGCCCTGCCATCCTCTGACGCAAGAGGTGGTAACGAGGTGGAATTCAACCCTCTATATGCTTCAGAGGATGGAGGAGCAGCAAAAGGCCATTCAAGCCTATACATCTACCCACGATATAGGCAAAGGAGGGGGAATGCACCTGACTCAAGCGCAGTGGAGAATGATTTCAACGTTGTGCAAGGTTCTGCAATCCTTTGAACTTGCCACACGTGAAGTCAGTTCAGACACTGCCAGCCTGAGTCAGGTCATTCCCCTCATCAGGCTTTTGCAGAAGAAGCTGGAGACATTGAAGGAGGAGCTAAAACAGAGCGATTCCGCTAGGCATGTGGGACTTGTGGATGGAGCCCTTAATTCGCTTAACCAGGATTCAATCTGTTGAAATCAGAGCAATAAATTTTGGCCACCGTGCTCGATCCTAGATTTAAAACCTACATTGTATCTCTCTTTCCTGCAGACACAAGTCTGCAGAGGTTCAAAGACCTGCTGGTGAGAAAATTGTCAAGTCGAACGTGACCCGTCAACAGCTCCTCCTTCACATTCTCCCGCAATTGGGGGTGCAAGGAAAAGGCTAAGAATTCCGAGCCCACCCGCTGGCGGTGATGCAGGGCAGTCTGGAGTGAGTGCTGACATCTGGTCCGGACTGAAGACCTGGCAACGATTACTGACATGTCGTCTACTGTCACTGCATATGATTCTGTCACCTTTGAAAGAATGGTGGAGGATTATATGAGTGACCGCATCCAGGTAGGCACGTCAGACAGTCCGTATGTATACTGGCAGGAAAAAGAGGCAATTTGGAGGCCCTTGCACAAACTGGCTTTATTCTACCTAAGTTGCCCTCCCTCCAGTGTGTACTCCAAAAGAGTGTTTAGTGCAGCCACTCACCTTGTCAGCAATCGGCGTACGAGGTTACTTCCAGAAAATGTGGAGAAGATGATGATCATCAAAATGAATTATAATCAATTCCTCCGTGGAGACATTCACCAGCAATTGCCTCCAGAAAGTACACAGGGATCTGAGATGGTGGATTCCAGTGGGGACGAATTAATAATCTGTGAGGAGGGCGATGTACACAGTGAAAGGGGTGAGGAATCGGAGGATGATGAGGTGGACATCTTGCCTCTGTAGAGCCAGTTTGTGCAAGGAGAGATTGATTGCTTCTTTTTTGGTGGGGGTCCAAACCAACCAGTCATTTCAGTCAGCCGTGTGGCAGACCCTGTTGCTGAAATGATGGGTTCGTCAATGTTTTTCTTTTCAATCTAAGCCCCTGCAGTTTTCTGTAAGAATCTGCTTCGCTATGATGATCAACAAGTCACAAGGGCAAACACTCAGGGCTGGAGGCGTAGATCTTAGGACCAGCTGCTACAAGCATGGCAAAGGTGTCACTATCATTGGTGACACCCAGAGAGGCAGCGAGGGAGATTGTAATGCAGTGCGCGCAGATAAGCAGCGCAATGGTAAAATGGAGGCATGGTCTCATAGGTAGGGGTGTGGCCTGTTGGCCTGAATCTCCATTTTGTTGCTCCGGGTATCCCGGGGGTTGAGTGCTGCACCCGGGGACTAGTGTGTGAGTGGTGCTGGCTCCTGCACAGTGACAGAAACTGGGTGTTGCACGTAATGTCACAGTGAAACACCCATATTCTGTCACTGAAGAGGAGCCGGCACTTTGGTGTCACCCCCCTTGGCGGGTGACACTCGGGTGTGGGCCGCAACCCCGTTGTGATGCCACTGACCCATGGGAAGCTTTACGTGGCTTACCCATGTGTTAGTAGCCCCAAGCATCTTTTGTGTTAGTCCATGATGAAAAACTTCAAATATTTACAAATAAATTTTGTAATCAATGGGCCTAATTCAGTAAGGATTGCAAATTCTGCTAAGTAACAGAATTTGCAATCCTTTGGTTCGCATGCTGGGGCCACCCAGCATGCCGCCTCCCTTCTTGACCACGCTGAAATTGCAGTCGCAGTGCAGTTCAGCGTGATCATAAAAAATGGGTTAGCCTCCTGTTGGTGCAGACTGTATGTGTGCGCAGGAAGCCGCCACCATTTTTGTGATCGCAGCTGCTGCATGTGATGTCATGCAACCGCTCTGACCACGCCTCCTGTTTCTCCGTTGCCGACCCCATTTTGAAGCCCTGCCCACGCACCGCTCCATCTCCGACTTGGAAATGGAGTGTTGCTGACCCCCCCCAGCACCGATTGACAGTCAGAGGCGATCGCATTAACTGCGGGGTGCCGCAGAAAATGCAGGCGCATGCGTATGCTCTTAGCAATTTTTGCAGTTGGACTGCTTATTGCGATTGCAATCCAACCTGAATCAGGCTCTATTACCTATCACAATGCACTGCGGGTAGTACAAAATGGGGTTAATATAAGAGAAAACCCCCCAGAGCTGTGCTCCTTAACTGTCCCTGGTGGCTAGTGGAGCAGCTGCCCAGTAATCAGTGTCCACACCAGTGCGCACATGGCCCGCCCCCTACAGCCACGCTGGATCACGGTATAGTGTGGGCACAGAAGTCCCTTACCTCCCTTTCATCAGCGGCCTCGTGATCCCGGAGGGCGGTGTGTGTGTGACTGACCTTAGGAAGAAACCGGAGCCTCCGCTGCAGTGACCCAGCAACCAGGGCGCGGGAGTATACTGCGCCGCTGGGAGTGATGGAGCTGCAGTAAAGATGTCTATTAGACCTAGCCTGCTGCAGCCCTTGTAGATTCTTATAAAAAAAAGTTCTTCTTTTCTTGTCAAAATTAATAGCTAAGAATAGGCTGCCTGAGGCAGCCCCCTCTTAAGTGGCCTGCTACTGAAGGCACCAACTACAAACTGAGCTCCCTGTTCATGGAAGCGAGGTTATAGAGGAGGGGGCGCTGAGCATCTTGGGAACAGTCAAAAGCTTTGAGCCTGTTGGTGCCTCAGATCAAGATCCTACTCTACACCCCAATGTGAATCCTTGTGGAGTCCAGTGTACCCCACAGAAGAAATGAATGTGTCACACCCATTGGCAGCAACATTAGAATAGCTGCTGATGGGCACAATTGAGAAAGGAAGGGGGGGAAACATTTGAATCCAGCACATATATGTAATTTGAATATGTAATTTGTACCTTCCTACTTTAAAATGTAATGCATGAACCTCACCCTGTGAGAACTATCTTCATGATCAAGAGATCTCATACGCAAGAAAAGCATGTGCTGGGATAGGGCTGTGGAGGGCGGCTGCTCGGGCACACACCCGTCAAGTTAAGGAGATTCAACTGAGGAAGCACAAGGGAACTGCAGGGAGACCACATATTTTCAGATGAACATGAGAGGGCGGAAGGCTGCCTAATACTGAAGCACCCTCAAACATCAAACCATATGCAACAACTAGTACAAGCATTCCTGGGGAAAGGTCTGCAGCAGACGGATTTGCATACGGTGATGTCATCCAAGCAATGGGCATAGTTGGCTGCAACCCTCGTCTGCATATGAAAAGAGAAAATGGTCACGCAGGGCATGGCGGCCTTTGTGGGGTTGCGCTTGGATGACCCCTAGATCGCTTTATACACCCCCATCAGTGTGGGGCTCATGTTGGCCATGCCCAAGCCCCTGAAGCATTCAAGCTGATTTCTTGCAGCAGCTGGACCCAGTAACAGCTCCAGAGTTGCTCTACAAGACAAGTAAAAGGGTGTGAGCCCTGCAGCACCACCTGTAGTTTGCATACACACATATATAGGACAGCATCTCTTATATGCCCCAGGGGCAATAAAATAGTAGCCTTATCTAGGGTATCCGTCCATGCCGCTACAGCACTACACACCCAGGCCGACGCAATTGCCGGTCTGAGTAAGGTACCTGAATGTGTATAAATGGACTTCAGGGTAATCTCCTGTTTGCGGTCAGCAGACTCTTTGAGGGTAGCCGTATCCTGGGACGGGAGGGCTACCTTCTTGGATAAGCGTGTTAATGCTTTGTCCACCCAAGGGGAGGATTCCCATCGTAACCTATCCGTTGATGGGAAAGGGGAATCCTTTTGGAAATCTGCAGGAGATTCCCAAGCTTTTTCACATAACTCGTTCAGCTCGTGTGAGGGGGGAAAGGTTACCTCAGGCTTCTTTCCCTTGTACATATGTACCCTCTTGTCAGGGATAGGGGGCTCCTCTGTGATGTGCAAAACATCTTTTATTGCCATAATCATATATCAAATGTATTTTGCCAATTTTGGCTGTAACTTTGCATCATCGTAATCGACACTGGAGTCAGAATCCGTGTCGGTATCTGTGTCAACAATCTGGATAGTGGGCGCTTATGAGACCCTGACAGTCCCTGCGACATAGGATTAGGCATTGGTTGAGACCCTGACTGTCCCAAAGCTTCTGCCTTGTCTAATCTTTTGTGCAATGAGTTTACACTAGCATTTAAAACATTCCACATATCCATCCAATCAGGTGTCGGCGGAGACACCACGTTCATTTGCTCCCGCTCCTCTCTAATATAGCCTTCTTCCTCAGACATGTCGACACACGCGTACCGACACACCACACACACAGGGAATACTTTTACTGAAGACATTTCCCCCACAAGGCCCTTTGTAGAGACAGAGAGAGAGTATGCCAGCACATACCCCAGCGCTATATAACCCAGGAATAGCACAGTAACTTAATGTTTGAACAATCGGTGAGGGGGAACATCTTGAAACCCCAGTTTGTACCCTTGGGACACTATTTGTAAAACACACGAGTCCATGTCCGAATGAATCCAGAACTGACTGAAGAGTTTTAGACGTGCCCCCACAGGTGCGGGCTCCTGCAAGAGAGCCCCAGCGTCATGCAGTGGATTTGGCAGAAGCAGAGGATGATCTCTGCTCCTGCGATCTTGAAGAGGATGCAGACCTCTTCTCTCTTCTCCTTCCTCTACCTGCAAAGAAAGGTGAATCTTAACTTCTTGCATATCTATTGGGCCAAACTTGGTTTACCCTGCACCAGACTGGTTATAATTAAATGACTAAATCTCAAGCAACCAACTAAACAGAAAAAATATATCAAGCCCAAGTGGGCAGCTATTCTGACGTTGGAGGTGCTCCCAGGAATAGTGTACCAGATACAGAATGATTTGGTGGGTGTGGAAGAGCCCACATCTTACCAAATAAAAGAAATTCCTATATTTGGAGCACTCTTTTGATGATTAAATATGTGAAAAAGATGAAAACTGTCTATAATTAAAACTTAGCTTTTATTTATCCAATACTCAACTAAAATAAAATAACAGGGGTAAATTAGATGTATCAATTACTTATTCCCCTTTTAAACAGTGGTAAAAATATGAATAATTCAAAAAAGAGCAAATATCATCATCTTAAAATTATTTGTATATTTTGCTCAACAATGGATGATAAGAAAAATGATAGTAATCTATCAAACTTATCCAATGAACAGCAGTAATCACAGAAATTGATGACAAAAAATGATAGTAATCTATCAAAAATATCCTGTGAGCAGCAGAGATGATATTGGTGATATAATTAAATTACACCTTGCAGAAAAATACTGCTGTGCATGTGAGATCAGCTTCTCCCCATATTTCACAGAGTAAATCTGTGTTTTAACATCTCTTCCATGTTAAAGAGAAAGTAATATCCATGCCTGTTAGAGAATACATAGTTACAATTAAGTTTTACTGCAACATTCTGTCTCCAAAATGATTCATTTGTATCTTGAATGAAAAACTGACACATTAATGTTGTTTGTCAGGTATGTAACAAATGCAAGTAAAGAAAAAACAAGATTATGCTGGCATGGATAGTAGAAAATTAAATAGTGACACTCTAGTCTGCTAGTCCCATCTGCTGTCTAACCTCATCCATGAGCGGAGGAAAGATGAGAGTAGGACCGTCGACTGCGTCACGGAAAAAAGATAGAACTGGCACACTGGCTAGAGACCCCAACGTGGTGTTAGATGGGCCCTGATGCTTATGAGCCTTGCAGGGTCCTAAATGCGCCACTTGGGTCTGAGCCAGAGTCCGAAAATGAAATGAAAAGGCCCACAGTAATAGACTAAATCACAATTGTGTTAATAACACTACATCATTTAACAACCTTTATTGTGCAATGAGATTGCACAAAACAGACCTGCTCCTAATGAAAAACATTGCTGTTGCTAGAAAACAATTGATATTATCTTAATAGGCACAAGTTAGAACAAAATCACAGGTGTTTATATCCCCAATAATTGCGCCTTGTTTGTCAAAATTGCCTGCAGGTAGCTGGTCAAGTGTGAGACTGTAACTCTGAGGGCGAAGGATAGTCGGCACTCCAGTTCACTGATCCCATCTGCTGTCTGACCTCATCATTGGAGCGGAGGACAGATGAGAGTGGGATCGTGGGTTGTGCCGTGGAAGGAAAGACAGCGGACGGCAGCCTGAGAAGCCGTATGTGGTGTTAGGCGGACCCTGTTGCCACTTGCCTTGCAGGGTCCGGATGCGCCACCGGAGACCGGGTGTCTGTCCGTGAAAGTGAGAGTTGACAGGAAGAGAGAGAGTGTGTGGGGAGTGTCGGGTGAGTGAGTCTGACCCGTAGGTTATTGTACATTACCACTCGCGATCTCCCCGAACTCGATGGATCATTGCCGCTCAACCGTTCTGAATGACTGCTGTTGGTCACGGCTCCTCCTGCAGTGAGGAGTCCGTGCGTGAGGCCGTTAGTTGGACGTACGTTTCACCACCTGGGCTTGCTCACCTGGCAGCCTAAGGTGGTGTTCAGATGGTGCATTTTGATGCACCATCTGAACACCACCTTAGGCTGCCCAGGTGGTGAAACGTACGTCCAACTAACGGCCTCACGCACGGACTCCTCACTGCAGGAGGAGCCGTGACCAACAGCAGTCATTCAGAACGGTTGAGCGGCAATGATCCATCGAGTTCGGGGAGATCGCGAGTGGTAATGTACAATAACCTACGGGTCAGACTCACTCACCCGACACTCCCCACACACTCTCTCTCTTCCTGTCAACTCTCACTTTCACGGACAGACACCCGGTCTCCGGTGGCGCATCCGGACCCTGCAAGGCAAGTGGCAACAGGGTCCGCCTAACACCACATACGGCTTCTCAGGCTGCCGTCCGCTGTCTTTCCTTCCACGGCACAACCCACGATCCCACTCTCATCTGTCCTCCGCTCCAATGATGAGGTCAGACAGCAGATGGGATCAGTGAACTGGAGTGCCGACTATCCTTCGCCCTCAGAGTTACAGTCTCACACTTGACCAGCTACCTGCAGGCAATTTTGACAAACAAGGCGCAATTATTGGGGATATAAACACCTGTGATTTTGTTCTAACTTGTGCCTATTAAGATAATATCAATTGTTTTCTAGCAACAGCAATGTTTTTCATTAGGAGCAGGTCTGTTTTGTGCAATCTCATTGCACAATAAAGGTTGTTAAATGATGTAGTGTTATTAACACAATTGTGATTTAGTCTATTACTGTGGGCCTTTTCATTTCATTTTCGGACTCTGGCTCAGACCCAAGTGGCGCATTTAGGACCCTGCAAGGCTCATAAGCATCAGGGCCCATCTAACACCACGTTGGGGTCTCTAGCCAGTGTGCCAGTTCTATCTTTTTTCCGTGACGCAGTCGACGGTCCTACTCTCATCTTTCCTCCGCTCATGGATGAGGTTAGACAGCAGATGGGACTAGCAGACTAGAGTGTCACTATTTAATTTTCTACTATCCATGCCAGCATAATCTTGTTTTTTCTTTACTTGCATTTGTTACATACCTGACAAACAACATTAATGTGTCAGTTTTTCATTCAAGATACAAATGAATCATTTTGGAGACAGAATGTTGCAGTAAAACTTAATTGTAACTATGTATTCTCTAACAGGCATGGATATTACTTTCTCTTTAACATGGAAGAGATGTTAAAACACAGATTTACTCTGTGAAATATGGGGAGAAGCTGATCTCACATGCACAGCAGTATTTTTCTGCAAGGTGTAATTTAATTATATCACCAATATCATCTCTGCTGCTCACAGGATATTTTTGATAGATTACTATCATTTTTTGTCATCAATTTCTGTGATTACTGCTGTTCATTGGATAAGTTTGATAGATTACTATCATTTTTCTTATCATCCATTGTTGAGCAAAATATACAAATAATTTTAAGATGATGATATTTGCTCTTTTTTGAATTATTCATATTTTTACCACTGTTTAAAAGGGGAATCAGTAATTGATACATCTAATTTACCCCTGTTATTTTATTTTAGTTGAGTATTGGATAAATAAAAGCTAAGTTTTAATTATAGACAGTTTTCATCTTTTTCACATATTTAATCATCAAAAGAGTGCTCCAAATATAGGAATTTCTTTTATTTGGTAAGATGTGGGCTCTTCCACACCCACCAAATCATTCTATATCTATTGGGCCAAAATGACTGCATCAGATAATGATGCGTCTTCATCCGTTGGGAGGGAACATAGGGCAAGAAGGTTGACTTACCTGCGGGAGCTGCCGAGATCAAATTAACTAGGCAGTCACCAAACAAGGCTTCACCTTCATAGGGAAGAGACTCCCTTTCTTCTTGGAGTCAGCATCAGCATTCTCTTGGTGAATCCACAATGCCCTCCTATCCGACACTGCCATGAAATTGGCCCGTGAACTCAAGAGTCCTATATCCCTTGCAGTCTCACGTAAGTATGCTGCAGTGTCCTTGATATGATACAACGTAAGGAGTATCCCATCTCTCCAGGGTATCTATATCGGATGACAAGGTATTCGACCAATTCTTGAATACTACTACTCACCCATGCACATGTAATGGCAGGTCTAAGTAATGTACCCGTGGTTACATAACTAGAAATAATGTAGCTTCCTGCATACGATCCGCTGGATTTGTGACAGGGCCCCGTGCAGAACAGGGGGTGACTCCCACTTTATTCTGTCCGCGGCGGGAAATGAATAAACAACCAGAATCCTTTTGGGGATTTGAAACCATCTTGTCGAGCTGGCCCAGACTTTCTCAAACAGAGATGGAGGAACGTTACATCAGCTTTCATTATATATCTATATATACATACATATAGACCCCTTTGTCAGGAACAGCAGGGTCTTCAGTGATTTTAATATGTCCTTAATATCCACAATCATGTACTGAATGCTCCTTGCCAATATTGGATATAATCAGGAAACATTATGGTCGACATAAGTATCAGTATCCGTGTCAGTATCAGTGTGTAGTAACTGGGCAAAATAACATTTTTGCGACCCAGCGGGGCCTGAGGGAAAAGAAACATAGCCATGAATATCACATCTATTCTCTACGTCTGTGTCTGGGACACAGATTTATCCAACCTTACTCTGATATTACTGAAACATTTACCCAGTCAGTTATTGGTGGTGCCAACAGGGCCACCATCATATGTCTGCATTCCTAATATAGTTTCCTCTTGGGAAAAACATTCAGCCACCGACATGTTGACACACATATACCAAGTACCCACAGACACACCGGCTTATGGGGGACAGACCGTCAGTAAATCTGTCAGAGGGACACAGAGGATTTTTCAGCTCACAATCCAGCGCCAAAAGTACACAGTCTGGGAAATAATAAACTCTATAGTGATAGACTTGTAATGCTCTAAAGATGTTCTGGTGAGGTGAGGAAGAAGCCCCGCTGCTGTAATGGCGCGTATCTGTCCCGCTCAGAAATAATTAATTACGCTAGCGGGGTAAGGACAGTGCCCAGGCACTAATGTCCACTTTTTCCAGCCTTTTGTGAGGAATTTATGCTGCCCAGGGTGCCCCCCCCCCCGTGCCCTGCACCCTGCAGTGCCTGTGTTTGTGTGGGAGCATGGCGCGCAGCGTTCCGCTCGCTGCTCGGTACCTCAGAATGCCGTCACTGAAGAAGAAGTCTTCTGTTCTTCTGCTACTCACCTGTCTTCTGGCTCTGTAAGGGGGTGACGGCAGGCTGCGGGAGTGTGCATCTAGGCGTACCCAGCGATCAGCACCCTCAGGAGCTAATGGTGTCCTGTCAGCCTGAAGCAGAGCCATTGAACTCACTAGAAGTTGGTCATACTTCTCTCCCCTAAGTCCCACGAAGCAGGGAGACTGTTGCCAGCAGCCTCCCTGAAAATAAAAAAAACTAACAAGTCTTTTCAGAGAAACTCAGTAGAGCTCCCCTGTAGTGCATCCAGTATCACTGCGCACAATACTAAAACTGGAGTCTGGAGGAGGGGCATAGAGGGAGGAGACAGTTCACACCCTTTGAAAGTCTTAAAGTGCCCATGTCTCCTGCGGATCCCGTCTATACCCCATGGTTCTTAATGTGACCCCAGCATCCTCTAGGACGTATGAGAAAACAAATAACGCACACACGAGGAGGAGAGAACTAAGGAAGCTATAAGGAGAAGAGGGGAGGGAGGGGGGGTTGAAAGGTAAGGTAGTAAAGGCATATTGGATAAACTACAACCTTATACATATTCATTAATGTACCAGTAGTTAGAAGTAGAAGAGCTCTAACAGAAACCACAAAGCTTATCTAAAGCCACACCACACTGGATATGCCCAATCTCATTTGATTTTTGAAGCAAAGCAGTATTGGACTTTGTTAATACATGGATGGGAGACTGCTTGGTAGTATCAGATTATTTAGGTGTTTTTAAACTACCAACACCATTTTCTTGGTACATTTAATTTTTACATGTATTCTTTTATGTACCAGAAGTTAGAAGTAGAAGAGCTGTAACAGAAACCACCAGCTCATCTACAGCCACAGCACACTGGATTTGCCCAATCTCTCCTGATCATGGAAGCTGAGCAGTGTTGGTCCTGGTTTTAGTACTTGGATGGGAGACCACAAGGAAATACCAGGAGCTGTGTGTATTTTTACAATACTAACACCGTTCTCTTGATGCATTCCATTTTGAAACATTGGGGCAGATCTATTAAGCCTGGTGAACTGATAAAGTGCAAGGTGATAAAGTACCAGCCAGTCAGCTCCTAACTGTCATTTTTCAAACCCAGCCTGTGACATGGCAATTAGGAGCTGATTGGCTGGTACTTTATCACCATGCAAATTATCATTTCACCAGGTTTAATAAATCGGCTGCTTACTCATTTATGTACGAGTAGTTAGAAGTAGAAGAACTCTAACAGAAACCACTAAGCTCATCTACAGCCACACCACACTGTATATGCCCAATATCACCTGATTTTAGGCCTGGTTTGTTCTTGGATGTGAGACCACCTGGGAATACCAGGTGCTGTAGGTAGTTTTATACTACCAACACCGTTCTCTTGATGCATTATATTTTGAAACTTATTCATTGATGTACCAGTAGTTAGAAGTAGAAGTTAGAAACAGCAAAAATCATCTACAGCCGCATCACACTGGATATGTCCAATCTCATCTGATGTTGGAAGCTAAGCAGTGTTGTGCCTGGTTAGTTTTTGGATTTCAGGTCCTGCCTTCTGGTTTGGCCACGGCACCTCGGAAATTCACCAAGGTCATGGCCGTGATGACGACCCTTCACCATCGGTGGACCAGGGAGGAATCTCTCCTCCCGATAAACATTCTGGAATTGCGGGCAGTGTTCAATTCATTGACACTGGCCCTGCCTCTAGTACAGAACAGGCCTGTTCAAGTACAATCGGACAACGACACCACGGTAGTGTACACAAATCATCAAGGCGGCACTCGAAATTGCATGGCAAAGCTGGAAGTATCAAAAATCCTCAGTTGGGTAGAACGTCATCTGCCAGCAATATCGGCAGTGTTCATTCCCGGAGTCCTCAACTGGGAAGCGGATTTCCTCAGTCGTCAGTACGTTCACGCTGGAGAGTGGAGAGGCCGCAGCAGAAATGTCTGCACTGGTGTCAGTAGGTGACTGAGGCAGGGATGACTGGGAGATAGTGGGTGACTGAAGCATGTATGACTGGGAGATAGTGGGTGACTGAGGCCGGGGTGACTGGGAGATAGTCAGTGACTAAGGCAGGGGTGATAGGGATATAGTGGATGACTGTGGCAGGGGTGACAGGGACAGTAGGAGACTGAGGCAGGGGTGACAGGGATAGTGGGTGACTGAGGCAGGGGTGATAGGGTGACAGTGGGTGACTGAGGCAGAGGTGACAGGGATAGTGGGTGACTGAGGTAGGGGTGATATGGAGATAGTGGTTGACTGAGGCAGGGGTGACAGAGATAGTGGGTGACTAAAGCAGG
This sequence comes from Pseudophryne corroboree, assembly GCF_028390025.1. Taxonomy (NCBI): domain Eukaryota; kingdom Metazoa; phylum Chordata; class Amphibia; order Anura; family Myobatrachidae; genus Pseudophryne; species Pseudophryne corroboree. The sequence goes on along the minus strand of NW_026970141.1, from coordinate 247,458 downwards.
GGTGACTGGTATAGTGGGTGACTGAGGCAGGGGTCGCAGGTATAGTGGTTAACTGAGGCAGCGGTGACTGGGAGATAGTGGGTAACTGGGGCAGGGGTGACAGGGAAAGTGTGTGACTCAGGCAGGGGTGATAGGGAGATAGTGGGCAGCAGATCACTGCCTCGCTGACAGCAGCACATCCCTGCTTCACTGACAGCAGCACATCCCTGCCTCATTGACAGCAGCACATACCTGCCTCACTTATAGCAGCACATCCCTGCCTCACTGGCAGCAGCAGATCCCTGCCTCACTGGCAGCAGCAGATCACTGCTTCACTGACAGCAGCACATCCCTGCCTCACTGGCAGCAGCAGATCCCTGCCTTACTGACAGCTGTATATAGGGCCTAATTCAGACCTGATCTCTGCTGTGCATATTCACACAACAGGAGATCAGGTCTGAAGTGTGTGTGTGTGTGCTGGTGCCGCAGTGCACCGGCACATGCCAGAGATGCGATCAGCATCTCTGCCCAGTGAGCGCCTCTGCCAACACATACTTATCTTGCATATGAGATCTCTTGATCATGAAGATAGTTCTCACAGGGTGAGGTTCATCCATTACATTTTAAAGTAGGAAGGTACAAATTACATATTCAAATTACATATATGTGCTGGATTCAAATGTTTTCCCCCCTTCCTTTCTCAATTGTGCCCATCAGCAGCTATTCTAATGTTGCTGCCAATGAGTGTGACACATTCATTTCTTCTGTGGGGTACACTGGACTCCACAAGGATTCACATTGGGGTGTAGAGTAGGATCTTGATCTGAGGCACCAACAGGCTCAAAGCTTTTGACTGTTCCCAAGATGCTCAGCGCCCCCTGCTCTATAACCTCGCTTCCATGAACAGGAAGCTCAGTTTGTAGTTGGTGCCTTCAGTAGCAGGACACTTAACAGGGGGCTGCCTCAGGCAGCCTATACTTAGCTATTAATTTTGACAAGAAAAGAAGAACTTTTTTTATAAGAATGTACAAGGGCTGCAGCAGGCTAGGTCTAATAGACATCTTTACTGCAGCTCCATCACTCCCAGCGGCGCAGTATACTCCCGTGCCCTGGTTGCTGGGTCACTGCAGCGGAGGCTCCGGTTTCTTCCTAAGGTCAGTCACACACACACCGCCCTCCGGGATCACGAGGCCGCTGATGAAAGGGAGGTAAGGGGCTTCTGTGCCCACACTATACCGTGATCCAGCGTGGCAGTAGGGGGCGGGCCGCGTGCGCACTGGCGTGGACACTGATTACTGGGCAGCCGCTCCACTAGCCACCAGGGACAGTTAAGGAGCACAGCTCTGGGGGTTTTTCTCCTATATTAACCCCATTTTGTACTACCTGCAGTGCATTGTGATAGGTAATAGAGCCTGATTCAGGTTGGATTGCAATCACAATAAGCAATCCAACTGCAAAAATTGCTAAGAGCATACGCATGCGCCTGCATTTTCTGTGACTGTCAATCGGTGCGGGGGGGGGGGGGGGGTCAGCAACACTCCATTTCAAAGTCGGAGATGGAGCGGTGCGGGGGCAGGGCTTCAACGGAGAAACAGGAGGCGTGGTCAGAGCGGCTGCATGACATCACATGCAGCCGTTGCGATCACAAAAATGGTGGCGGCTTCCTGCGCACACGTACAGTCTGCACCAACAGGAGGCTAACCCATTTTTTATGATCACGCTGAACTGCACTGAGACTGCAATTTCAGCGTGGTCAAGAAGGGAGGCGGCATGCTGGGTGGCCATGCCCTGTGATGGGTGGCCCCAGCATGCGAACCAAAGGATTGCAAATTCTGTTACTTAGCAGAATTTGCAATCCTTACTGAATTAGGCCATTGATTACAAAATTGTAAACAATATTTGAAGTTTTTCTTCAGGGACTAACACAAAAGATGCTTGGGGCTACTAACACATGGGTAAGCCACGTAAAGCTTCCCATGGGTCAGTGGCATCACAACGGGGTTGCGGCACACACCCGAGTGTCACCCGCCAAGTGGGGTGACACCAAAGTGCCGGCTCTTCTTCAGTGACAGAATATGGGTGTTTCACTGTGACATTACGTGCAACACCCAGTTTCTGTCACTGTGCAGGAGCCAGCACCACTCACACACTAGTCCCCGGGTACAGCCCCCAACCCCCGGGATACCCGCAGCAACAAAATGGTGATTCAGGCCACGTCCCTACCTATGAGACCATGCCTCCTTTTTACCATTGCGCTGCTTATCTGCGTGCACTGCATTACAATCTCCCTCGCCGCCTCTCTGGGTGTCACCAGTGATAGTGACACCTCTGCCATGCTTGTAGCAGCTGGTCCTAAGATCTACGCCTCCAGCCCTGAGTGTTTTCCCTTGTGACTTGTTGATCATCATAGCGAAGCAGATGCTTACAGAAAACTGCAGGGCCTTAGATTGAAAAGAAAAACATTGACGAACCCATCATTTCAGCGACAGGGTCTGCCACACGACTGACTGAAATGACTGGTTGGTTTGGGCCCCCACCAAAAAAGAATCAATCAATCTCTCCTTGCACAAACTGGCTCTACAGAGGCAAGATGTCCACCTCATCATCCTCCAATTCCTCACCCCTTTCACTGTGTACATCCCCCTCCTCACAGATTATTAATTCGTCCCCACTGGAATCCACCATCTCAGATCCCTGTGTACTTTCTGGAGGCAATTGCTGGTGAATGTCTCCACGGAGGAATTGATTATAATTAATTTTGATGATCATCATCTTCTCCACATTTTCTGGAAGTAACCTTGTACGCCGATTGCTGACAAGGTGAGCGGCCGCACTAAACACTCTTTCGGAGTACACACTGGAGGGAGGGCAACTTAGGTAGAATAAAGCCAGTTTGTGCAAGGGCCTCCAAATTGCCTCTTTTTCTCCACCATTCTTTCAAAGGTGACAGAATCATATGCAGTGACAGTAGACGACATGTCAGTAATCGTTGCCAGGTCCTTCAGTCTGGACCAGATGTCAGCACTCACTCCAGACTGCCCTGCATCACCGCCAGCGGGTGGGCTCGGAATTCTTAGCCTTTTCCTCGCACCCCCAGTTGCGGGAGAATGTGAAGGAGGAGCTGTTGACGGGTCACGTTCCGCTTGACTTGACAATTTTCTCACCAGCAGGTCTTTGAACCTCTGCAGACTTGTGTCTGCCGGAAAGAGAGATACAATGTAGGTTTTAAATCTAGGATCGAGCACGGCGGCCAAAATGTAGTGCTCTGATTTCAACAGATTGAATCCTGGTTAAGCAAATTAAGGGCTCCATCCACAAGTCCCACATGCCTAGTTGAATCGCTCTGTTTTAGCTCCTCCTTCAATGTCTCCAGCTTCTTCTGCAAAAGCCTGATGAGGGGAATGACCTGACTAAGGCTGGCAGTGTCTGAACTGACTTCACGTGTGGAAAGTTCAAAGGGTTGCAGAACCTTGCACAACGTTGAAATCATTCTCCACTGCGCTTGAGTCAGGTGCATTCCCCCTCCTTTGCCTATATCGTGGGCAGATGTATAGGCTTGAATGGCCTTTTGCTGCTCCTCCATCCTCTGAAGCATATAGAGGGTTGAATTCCACCTCGTTACCACCTCTTGCTTCAGATGATGGCAGGGCAGGTTCAGGAATGTTTGGTGGTGCTCCAGTCTTCGGCATGCGGTGGCTGAAGGCAGAAAGTGGCCCGCAATTCTTCGGGCCACCGACAGCATCTCTTGCACGCCCCTGTCGTTTTTTAAATAATTCTGCACCACCAAGTTCAATGTATGTGCAAAACATGGGACGTGCTGGAATTTGCCCAGATGTAATGCACGCACAATATTGGTGGCGTTGTCCGATGTCAAAAATCCCCAGGAGAGTTCAATTGGGGTAAGCCATTCTGCGATGATGTTCCTCAGTTTCCGTAAGAGGTTGTCAGCTGTGTGCCTCTTATGGAAAGCGGTGATACAAAGCGTAGCCTGCCTAGGAACGAGTTGGCAATTGCGAGATGCTGCTACTGGTGCCGCCGCTGCTGTTCTTGCTGCGGGAGGCAATACATCTACCCAGTGGGCTGTCACAGTCATATAGTCCTGAGTCTGCCCTGCTCCACTTAACCACAGACAAGTGGAAATTGGGTACAACTGCATTTTTTAGGACACTGGTGACTCTTTTTCTGAGGTCTGTGTACATTTTCGGTATCGCCTGCCTAGAGAAATGGAACCTAGAGGGTATTTGGTACCAGGGACACAGTACCTCAATCAAGTCTCTAGTTGCCTCTAAATTAACGATGGATACCGGAACCACGTTTCTCACCACCCAGACCTGAGTTATCCGCTTTGCAGCAGGATGACTGCTGTGATATTTCATCTTCCTCGCAAAGGACTGTTGGACAGTCAATTGCTTACTGGAAGAAGTACAAGTGGTCTTCCGACTTCCCCTCTGGGATGACGATCGACTCCCAGCAGCAACAACAGCAGCGCCAGCAGCAGTAGGCGTTACACTCAAGGATGCATCGGAGGAATCCCAGGCAGTAGAGGACTCGTCAGACTTGCCAGTGACATGGCCTGCAGGACTATTGGCTCTCCTGTCTAAGGAGGAAATTGACACTGAGGGAGTTGGTGGTGTGGTTTGCAGGAGCTTGGTTACAAGAGGAAGGGATTTAGTGGTTAGTGGACTGCTTCCGCTGTCATCCAAAGTTTTTGAACTTGTCACTGACTTATAATGAATGCGCTGCAGGTGACATATAAGGGAGGATGTTCCGAGGTGGTTAACGTCCTTATCCCTACTTATTACAGCTTGACAAAGGCAACACACGGCTTGACACCTGTTGTCCGCATTTGTGTACAGGATGCATACCTTCATGTCCCCATTTATCCACCTCATCAGGCGTAACTCAGATTTGCGGTACAGGACTGTCATTGCCAATTTCAGACGTTGCTGTTTGGTCTCTCCATGGCCCTGAGAATTTTCACCAAGGTAATGGCGGAAATGATGGTGCTCCTGTGCAAGCAAGGTGTCACAATTATCCCGTACTTGGGCGATCTCATAAAAGCGAGATCAAGAGAGCAGTTGCTGAACAGCGTATCACTTTCACTGAAAGTGTTACAGCAACACGGCTGGATTCTCAATATCCCGAAGTCGCAGTTGATTCCTACTACTCGTCTGTCTTTCTTGGGCATGATTCTGGACACAGACCAGAAGAGGGTTTATCTCCTGATAGAAAAGGCCCAGGAACTCATGACTCTTGTCAGGAACCTATTGAAACCAAAACAGGTGTCAGTGCATCACTGCACTCGAGTCCTGGGAAAGATGGTGGCATCATACGAGGCCATTCCATTCGGCAGGTTCCATGCGAGGACTTTCCAATGGGACCTACTGGACAAGTGGTCCGGGTCACATTTACAGATGCATTGGTTGATCACCCTGTCCCCCAGGGTCAGGGTATCACTCTTGTGGTGGCTGCAGAGTGCTCACCTTCTCGAGGGACGCAGATTCAGCATTCAGGGCTGGATCCTGGTGACCACAGACGCAAGCCTCCAAGGTTGGGGAGCAGTCACACAGGGAAGAAATTTCCAAGGTCTTTGGGCAAGTCAAGAGACTTGTCTTCACATCAACATCCTGGAACTAAGGGCCATATACAATGCCCTACGTCAAGCGGAGACCTTACTTTGCGACCAACCGGTTCTGATCCAGTCAGACAACGTCACGCAGTGGCTCATGTAAACCGCCAAGGCGGCACAAGAAGCAGAGTGGCGATGGCACAAGCCACCAGAATTCTTCGCTGGGTGGAGAATCACGCAAGCGCACTGTCAGCAGTGTTCATTCCGGGAGTGGACAACTGGGAAGCAGACATCCTCAGCAGACACGACCTACATCCGGGAGAGTGGGGACTTCATCAGGAAGTCTTTGCACAGATTACAAGTCGGTGGGAACTGCCACAGATAGACATGATGCCGTCCCGGCTCAACAAAAAGCTACAGAGGTATTGCGCAAGGTCAAGAGACCCTCAGGCAGTAGCTGTAGACGCCCTAGTGACACCGTGGGTGTTCCGGTCGGTCTATGTATTTCCTCCTCTTCCTCTCATACCCAAGGTGTTGAGGATAATAAGACAAAGAGGAGTGAGAACAATCCTCATTGTTCCAGATTGGCCACGGAGGACCTGGTATCCGGATCTGCAGGAAATGCTCACAGAAGATCTGTGGCCTCTCCCTCTAAGACAGGACCTGTTGCATCAGGGGCCCTGTCTGTTCCAAGACTTACCGCGGCTGCGTTTGACGGCATGGCGGTTGAATGCCGGATCCTAGCATTCCGGTTGAGGTCATCCCTACGCTGATAAAGGCTAGGAAGGATGTAACGTTAAAACATTACACCGTATATGGCGAAATTATGTTTCTTGGTGTGAGGCCAGGAATGCTCCTACGGAAGAATTCCATCTGGGCCGTTTCCTTCACTTCCTACAAACTGGAGTGAATTTGGGCCTAAAATTAGGCTCTATTAAGGTCCAGATTTCGGCCTTATCCATTTTCTTTCAAAAAGAATTGGCTTCTCTTCCAGAAGTTCAGACTTTTGTAAAAGGAGTGCTGCATATTCAGCCTCCTTTTGTGCCTCCGGTGGCACCTTGGGACCTTAACGTGGTGTTAAGTTTTCTAAAATTACACTGGTTTGAACCACTTAAAACAGTGGAGTTAAAATATCTCACATGGAAGGTGGTCATGTTATTAGCCTTGGCTTCGGCTAGGCGAGTGTCGGAATTAGCGGCTTTGTCACATAAAAGCCCATATTTGGTATTCCATGTGGATAGAGCGGAATTGCAGACCCGTCCTCAATTCCTACCAAAAGTGGTCTCATCTTTTCATATGAACCAACCTATTGTGGTGCCTGTGGCTACGCGTGACTTGGAGGATTCCGAGTTACTTGATGTGGTTAGGGCTTTGAAAATTTACGTGGCCAGGACGGCTAGAGTCAGGAAAACTGAAGCGCTGTTTATCCTGTATGCAACCAACAAGATTGGTGCCCCTGCTTCAAAGCAGGCTATTGCTCGCCGGATTTGTAACACGATTCAGCAAGCGCATTCTATGGCTGGATTGCAGTTACTGAAATCGGTCAAGGCCCATTCCACGAGGAAAGTGGGCTCTTCTTGGGCGGCTGCCCGAGGGGTCTCGGCACTACAGCTGTGTCAAGCTGCTACTTGGTCGGGTTCACACACCTTTGCAAAATACTATAAGTTTGATACCCTGGCTGAGGAGGAACTCATGTTTGCTCAATCGGTGCTGCAGAGTCATCCGCACTCTCCCGCCCGTTTTGGAGCATTGGTATAATCCCCATGGTCCTTACGGAGTCCCCAGCATCCTCTAGGACGTTAGAGAAAATAAGATTTTAAACCTACTGGTAAATCTTTTTCTCGTAGTCCGTAGAGGATGCTGGGCGCCCGTCCCAAGTGCGGACTACTTCTGCAATACTTGTATATAGTTATTGCTTCAATAAGGGTTATGTTATAGTTGCATCGGTCCTGCACTGATGCTATGTTGTTTTTTCATACTGATAACTGGGTAGTTTATCACAAGTTATACGGTGTGATTGGTGTGGCTGGTATGAATCTTGCCCTGGATTAACAAAATCCTTTCCTCATACTGTCCGTCTCCTCTGGGCACAGTTTCTCTAACTGTGGCATAGAGGGAGGAGCCAGTGCACACCCAGAACTAAAGTCTTTCTTAAAGTGCCCATGTCTCCTGTGGAGCCCGTCTATCCCCATGGTCCTTACGGAGTCCCCAGCATCCTCTACGGACTACGAGAAAAAGATTTACCGGTAGGTTTAAAATCTTATTTTCTACTTTATTCTTTTCTATCCTAGTTTATTACGACCAACTCTCATCCAAGGAGTTTGATATTCTACTACCTGCATGCAATTTAAATTGCTTAAATTGTTTATATGGTTGATTTGTCCTTCACAATCCATAATCTGCAACTTGGATGTACTTGTGTCATTGAAAATCTTATAATAAAAATGTATATACAGATACTCAACCTGTATATTGAAAAAAAAAAAAGTTATAAGACTTATAAGACTTATATATTATAAGACAATATTTGAAGAAACAAAATAAAATAAAGCAATTTATTGGGTTTCACTAACAAGCACATTGGAAGACTTGACTACTGTTAAAAGACATGCATTACATGGTATAGAGCCACAAACCACAATGTAGTAAAATAAAAACAAACTTACATGTGTATCAAACCTATGTGAGGCTTACATTGATAGTGCAAGATCAACACTCTATCAACTGTGCAAACTAGACTGCACATAAATGCCATAAAATTTATCTGAGATTTTAGTAAATAAGGCCCGTTGCTGTCCGGGTCACGCAGCCGTCACGGCCCGCCCCCATACGGTCCGGTCATGTCTGCGTTGTCCTGACTGTGCCCCCAAAATGGCGGCACAATGCCGCTGGCCCGACTCCTCCTGCCCAGTGACCGCCTCTTCCTGTCAATCAGGCAGAGGCGCTCACTGGGCAGAGATGCTGATCGCATCTCTGGCATGTGCCGGTGCACTGCGGCACCAGCACACACGCACTTCAGACCTGATCTCCTGTTGTGTGAATATGCACAGCAGGGATCAGGTCTGAATTAGGCCCTATATACAGCTGTCAGTAAGGCAGGGATGTGCTGCTGCCAGTGAGGCAGGGATGTGCTGCTGGTAGTGAAGCAGTGATGTGCTGCTGTCAGCGAAGCAGTGCTGTGCTGCTGTCAGCGAGACAGGGATGTGCTGCTGTCAGCGAGACAGGGATGTGCTGCTGCCAGTGAGGCAGGGATGTGCTGCTGGTAGTGAAGCAGTGATGTGCTGCTGTCAGCGAAGCAGTGCTGTGCTGCTGTCAGCGAGACAGGGATGTGCTGCTGTCAGCGAGGCAGGGATGTGCTGCTGTCAGCGAAGCAGGGATGTGCTGCTGTCAGCGAAGCAGGGATGTGCTGCTGTCAGCGAAGCAGGGATGTGCTGCTGTCAGCGAGGCAGGGATGTGCTGCTGTCAGCGAGGCAGGGATGTGCTGCTGTCAGCGAGGCAGGGATGTGCTGCTATAAGTGAGGTAGGGATGTGCTGCTGTCATTGAAGCAGGAATGTGCTGCTGCAGTGAGGCAGAGATATGCAGCCCACTATCTCCCTATCACCCCTGCCTGAGTCACACACTTTCCCTGTCACCCCTGCCTCAGTTACCCACTATCTCCCAGTCACCGCTGCCTCAGTCAACCACTATATCTGCGATCCCTGCCTCAGTCACCCACTATACCAGTCACCCCTGCTTTAGTCACCCACTGTCACCCTATCACCCCTGCTTCAGTCACCCACTATCCCTGTCAACCCTGCCTCAGTCACCCACTATCTCCCAGTCACCCCTGCCTCAGTCAGCCACTATCCCTGTCACCCCTGCCTCAGTCTCTTACTGTCCCTGTCACCCCTGCCACAGTCATCCACTATCTCCCTATCACCCCTGCCTTAGTCATTTATTATACCTGTCACCCACTTTCTTCCCATACTTACCCAACCCCTTCCTATCACCCCTCCCTCAGTAACCCACTATCTCCCTGTCACCCACTATCTCCCAGTCACCCCGGCCTCAGTCACCCACTATCTCCCACTCATACATGCTTCAGTCACCCACTATCTCCCAGTCATCCCTGCCTCAGTCACCTACTGACACCAGTGCAGACATTTCTGCTGCGGCCTCTCCACTCTCCAGCGTGAACGTCCTGACGACTGAGGAAATCCGCTTCCTAGTTGAGGACTCCGGGAATGAACACTGCCGATATTGCTGTCAGATGACTTTCTACCCAACGGAGGATTTTTGATACTTCCAGCTTTGCCATGCAGTTTCGAGTGCCGCCTTGATGATTTGTGTACACTACCGTGGTGGCGTTGTCAGATTGTACTTGAACAGGCCTGTTCTGTACTAGAGGCAGGGCCAGTGTCAATTAATTGAACACTGCCTGCAATTCCAGAATGTATATCAGGAGGAGAGATTCCTCCCTGGTCCACCGACCCTGGAGAAAGTGTTGCTCCAACACCATGGCCCAGCCCAAAAGACTGGCATCCATTGTCAGGAGGACACAGTTGGAGATCCAGAAGGGATGGCCCCTGCTCAACTGTTGGTCCTGTAGCCACCAGCTCAGTGTCAGACGAACCTCCGGAGTCAAGGAGATCATTTGAGACATCATCCGATGAGGCAGGCCGTCCCACTTGGAGAGGATTAACCTCTGCAGAGGGCGGTAATGAAATTGAGCGT